>NW_026290512.1:0-4127 GCF_023373465.1 Oncorhynchus keta
ACTTCGGTCCGCAGGTAGTATTACTTTTCATTACATTTCATTATAGTACATTATAGTTTCATTATAGTACAACGGTTGATTTGTCTAATCTTAGCAATTTCTTCTTAGCTAGCTACATAGCTGTCTTTGTATCAAAGATAATTGCGTAATTATCGTATTTCGTCGTCCTAACGTAGTCTACTGCCCAGCAGTTAGCCACATAGCTAACGTCTACCGTATAGCACCACTGTAGAAACTATTACACTCAACGACTTGATTGGTGTAGTGTTAGCTAGCTACATAGTTGTCTTTGCTGTCTTCGTAGCCAAGATAATTGTGTAGTTTAGAGTGTGCAGTCTTAGAGTGATTATCTTAATTTACCGAGTTTAGCTAGCCAGCTATTTGTCGTCCTTAACGTAGGAGACACTGCTAGCTAGCTAACAGCTAACAGCTAGCCAGCTATTTGTCGTCCTAACGTAGGAGACACTGCTAGCTAGCTAACAGCTAACAGCTAGCCAGCTATTTGTCGTCCTTAACGTAGGAGACACTGCTAGCTAGCTAACAGCTAACAGCTACCCAGCTATTTGTCGTCCTTAACGTAGGGAGACACTGCTAGCTAGCTAACAGCTAACAGCTAGCCAACGTCTACCGAATATAACTTCTGCACTCAACAACCCGGTCGCATTCCGCTTCGCTCCACAGGTAGTATCACATTTTCATTTCATTTCATTACAGCACAACGGTTTGATTTGCTTGATCGTAGCTAGCTACATAGCTAGCTACATAGCCGTCTTTGTATCAAAGATAATTGTGTAGTCTAGAGCGATTTTCTAGGTTAGCTAGCCAGCTATTGTCGTTCTTTTAACGCAACGTAACGTAATCAACACTGCTAGCTAGCCAGCTAGCCCCCGAATAGTAGCACTGTAGAAACTATTACACTCAACGGAACGACTTGATTAGTGTAGTGTCAACAACGCAGCCACTGCCAGCTAGCCTACTTCAGCAGTACTGTATCATTTTAATCATTTTAGTCAATAAGATTCTTGCTACGTAAGCTTAACTTTCTGAACATTCGAGACGTGTAGTCCACTTGTCATTCCAATCTCCTTGCATTAGCGTAGCCTCTTCTGTAGCCTGTCAACTATGTGTCTGTCTATCCCTGTTCTCTCCTCCTCTGCACAGACCACACAAACGCTTCCACACCGCGTGGCCGCGCCACCCTAATCTGGTGGTCCCAGCGCGTACGACCCACGTGGAGTTCCAGGTCTCCGGTAGCCTCTGAACTGCCGATCTGCGGCCAACAAGGCAGAGTTCATCTCAGCCTATGCCTCCTCCAGTCCTCGACTTCTTGGCACTGACGGAAACATGGATCACCACAGATAACACTGCTACTCCTACTGCTCTCTCCTCGTCCGCCCACGTGTTCTCGCACACCCCGAGAGCTTCTGGTCAGCGGGTGGTGGCACCGGATCCTCATCTCTCCCAAGTGGTCTTTCTCTCTTCTCCCTTACCCATCTGTCTATCGCCTCCTTTGAATTCCATGCTGTCACAGTTACCAGCCCTTTCAAGCTTAACATCCTTATCATTTATCGCCCTCCAGGTTCCCTTGGAGAGTTCATCAATGAGCTTGATGCCTTGATAAGCTCCTTTCCTGAGGACGGCTCACCTCTCACAGTTCTGGGCGACTTTAACCTCCCCACGTCTACCTTTGACTCATTCCTCTCTGCCTCCTTCTTTCCACTCCTCTCCTCTTTGACCTCACCCTCTCACCTTCCCCCTACTCACAAGGCAGGCAATACGCTTGACCTCATCTTTACTAGATGCTGTTCTTCCACTAACCTCATTGCAACTCCCTCCAAGTCTCCGACCACTACCTTGTATCCTTTTCCCTCTCGCTCTCATCCAACACTTCCCACACTGCCCCTACTGGATGGTATCGCGCCGTCCCAACCTTCGCTCTCTCTCCCCGCTACTCTCTCCTCTTCCATCCTATCATCTCTTCCCTCTGCTCAAACCTTTCTCCAACCTATCTCCTGATTCTGCCTCCTCAACCCTCCTCTCCTCCCTTTCTGCATCCTTTGACTCTCTATGTCCCCTATCCTCCAGGCCGGCTCGGTCCTCCCTCCCGCTCCGTGGCTCGACGACTCATTGCGAGCTCACAGAACAGGGCTCCGGGCAGCCGAGCGGAAATGGAGGAAAACTCGCCTCCCTGCGGACCTGGCATCCTTTCACTCCCTCCTCTCTACATTTTCCTCCTCTGTCTCTGCTGCTAAAGCCACTTTCTACCATTCTAAATTCCAAGCATCTGCCTCTAACCCTAGGAAGCTCTTTGCCACCTTCTCCTCCCTCCTGAATCCTCCCCCTCCCCCTCCTCCTCTCTGCAGATGACTTCGTCAACCATTTTGAAAAGAAGGTCGACGACATCCGATCCTCGTTTGCTAAGTCAAACGACACCGCTGGTTCTGCTCACACTGCCCTACCCTATGCTCTGACCTCTTTCCCTCTCTCTCCAGATGAAATCTCGCGTCTTGTGACGGCCGGCCGCCCAACAACCTGCCCGCTTGACCCTATCCCCTCCTCTCTTCTCCAGACCATTTCCGGAGACCTTCTCCCTACCTCACCTCGCTCATCAACTCATCCCTGACCGCTGGCTACGTCCCTTCCGTCTTCAAGAGAGCGAGAGTTGCACCCCCTTCTGAAAAACCTACACTCGATCCCTCCGATGTCAACAACTACAGACCAGTATCCCTTCTCTCTTTCTCTCCAAAACTCTTGAGCGTGCCGTCCTTGGCCAGCTCTACCGCTATCTCTCTCAGAATGACCTTCTTGATCCAAATCAGTCAGGTTTCAAGACTAGTCATTCAACTGAGACTGCTCTTCTCTGTATCACGGAGGCGCTCCGCACTGCTAAAGCTAACTCTCTCCTCTGCTCTCATCCTTCTAGACCTATCGGCTGCCTTCGATACTGTGAACCATCAGATCCTCCTCTCCACCCTCTCCGAGTTGGGCATCTCCCGGCGCGGCCCACGCTTGATTGCGTCCTACCTGACAGGTCGCTCCTACCAGGTGGCGTGGCGAGAATCTGTCTCCTCACCACGCGCTCTCACCACTGGTGTCCCCAGGGCTCTGTTCTAGGCCCTCTTATTCTCGCTATACACCAAGTCACTTGGCTCTGTCATAACCTCACATGGTCTCTCCTATCATTGCTATGCAGACGACACACAATTAATCTTCTCCTTTCCCCCTTCTGATGACCAGGTGGCGACCGCATCTCTGCATGTCTGGCAGACATATCAGTGTGGATGACGGATCACCACCTCAAGCTGAACCTCAGCAAGACGGAGCCTCTTCCTCCCGGGAAGGACTGCCCGTTCCATGATCTCGCCATCACGGTTGACAACTCCATTGTGTCCTCCTCCCAGAGCGCTAAGAACCTTGGCGTGATCCTGGACAACACCCTGTCGTTCTCAACTAACATCAAGGCGGTGTCCCGTTCCTGTAGGTTCATGCTCTACAACATCCGCAGAGTACGACCCTGCTCACACAGGAAGCGGCGCAGGTCCTAATCCAGGCACTTGTCATCTCCCGTCTTGATTACTGCAACTCGCTGTTGGCTGGGCTCCCTGCCTGTGCCATTAAAACCCTACAACTCATCCAGAACGCCGCAGCCCGTCTGGTGTTCAACCTTCCCAAGTTCTCTCACGTCACCCCGCTCCTCCGCTCTCTCCACTGGCTTCCAGTTGAAGCTTGCATCCGCTACAAGACCATGGTGCTTGCCTACGGAGCTGTGAGGGGAACGGCACCTCAGTACCTCCAGGCTCTGATCAGGCCCTACACCCAAACAAGGGCACTGCGTTCATCCACCTCTGGCCTGCTCGCCTCCCTACCACTGAGGAAGTACAGTTCCCGCTCAGCCCAGTCAAAACTGTTCGCTGCTCTGGCCCCCAATGGTGGAACAAACTCCCTCACGACGCCAGGACAGCGGAGTCAATCACCACCTTCCGGAGACACCTGAAACCCCACCTCTTCAAGGAATACCTAGGATAGGGTAAGTAATCCTTCTCACCCCCCTAAAAAGATTTAGATGCACTATTGTAAAGTGGCTGTTCCACTGGATGTCATAAGGTGTATGCACTAATTTGTAAGTC
>NW_026290513.1:0-4808 GCF_023373465.1 Oncorhynchus keta
TTATACATCTCTATCGGGGTGCAGGGAACTATACATCTCTATCGGGGTGCAGGGAACTTATACATCTCTATCAGGGTGCAGGGGGAACTTATACATCTCTATCAGGGTGCAGGGGAACTTATACATCTCTATCAGGGTGCAGGGGAACTTATACATCTCTATCAGGGTGCAGGGGAACTTATACATCTCTATCGGGGTGCAGGGGAACTTATACATCTCTATCGGGGTGCAGGGGAACTTATACATCTCTATCGGGGTGCAGGAACTTATACATCTCTATCGGGGTGCAGGGAACTTATACATCTCTATCGGGGTGCAGGGAACTTATACATCTCTATCGGGGTGCAGGGAACTTATACATCTCTATCAGGTGCAGGGAACTTATACATCTCTATCGGGTGCAGGGGAACTTATACATCTCTATCGGGGTGCAGGGAACCTATACATCTCTATCGGGGTGCAGGGAACTTATACATCTCTATCAGGGTGCAGGGGAACTTATACATCTCTATCGGGTGCAGGGGAACTTATACATCTCTATCAGGGTGCAGGGGGAACTATACATCTCTATCAGCAGGGGAAACTATACATCTCTATCAGGGTGCAGGGGAACTTATACATCTCTATCAGGGTGCAGGGAACTTATACATCTCTATCGGGGTGCAGGGGGAACTTATACATCTCTATCGGGGTGCAGGGGAACTTATACATCTCTATCGGGGTGCAGGGGAACTTATACATCTCTATCAGGGTGCAGGGGAACTTATACATCTCTATCAGGGTGCAGGGGAACTTATACATCTCTATCAGGTGCAGGGGAACTTATACATCTCTATCAGGGCAGGGGAAACTTATACAGTCTGTCCTACACAACAGTCTGTCCTAGGGAACTTATACAATAGTCTGACAATAGTCTGTCCTACACGACAGTTCCACAACAGGTATACTGGCAGTCATACTACCCAACAGTCTTTTCCTACACAACAGTCTGTCCTACCCAACAGTCTGTCCTACACAATAGTCTGTCCTACACAACAGTCTGTCCTACACAATAGTCTGTCCTACACAATAGTCTGTCCTACACGACAGTCTGTCCTACACTGTCCTACACAACAGTCTTTCCTACACAACAGTCTGTCCTACCCAACAGTCTGTCCCACAATAGTCTGTCCTACACAATAGTCTGTCAATAGTCTGTCCTACACGACAGTCTGTCCTACACAACAGTCTATACTACACAACAGTCTATACTACTCCAACAGTCTGTCCAACACAACAGTCTGTCCTACCCAACAGTCTGTCCTACCCAACAGTCTGTCCTACACAATAGTCTGTCCTACACAATAGTCTGTCCTACACAATAGTCTGTCCTCACAATAGTCTGTCTCACACGACAGTCTGTCCTACACAACAGTCTGTCCTACACAACAGTCTGTCCCACACAACAGTCTGTCCTACCCAACAGTCTGTCCTACACAATAGTCTGTCCTACACAATATACAATAGTCTGTCCCAACAGTCTGTCCCACACAACAGTCTACTACACAACAGTCTATACTACCCAACAGTCTACACACAACAGTCTGTCCTACACAACACACCCAACAGTATACTACCCAACAGTCCTACACAACAGTCTGTCCTACCTTAACAGTCTGTCCTACACGACAGTCTGTCCTACACAAGTCTGTCCCCACACAGTCTGTCCTACACGACAGTCTGTCCTACACACATACACAACAGTCTGTAGTCTTTCCTACACAACAGTCTGTCCTACCCAACAGTGTCCTACACAATAGTCTGTCCTACACAAAGGTCCCACAATAGTCTGTCCTACACAATAGTCGTCCTACACGACAGTCTGTCCTACACGACAGTCTGTCCTACACAATAGTATACTACCCAACAGTCTGTCCTACACAACAGTCTTTCGACAGTACAGTCTGTCCTACCCAACAGTCTGTCCTACACACAATAGTCTGTCCTACAAACAGTCCTACACAATAGTCTGTCCCACCAGTCTGTCCTACACGACAGTCTATCCTACACAACAGTCTGTCCTACACAACAGTCTGTACTACACAACAGTCTGTCCTATACAATAGTCTGTCCTACACAACAGTATATACTCTAACAGTCTATATATTTCCTACAACAGTCTGTCCTACACAACAGTCTATCCTACACAACAGTCTGTCCTACACAACAGTCTATCCTACACAAACAGTCTGTCCTCACACAACAGTCTGTCCTACACAACAGTATACTACCCAACAGTACTGTCCTACACACAGTATACTACCCAACAGTCTATCCTACACAACAGTCTGTCCACACAACAGTATACTACACAACAGTCTATACTACCCAACAGTCTATCCTACACAACAGACACAGTAGACCGGTGTCCAAACCGAGGTACAAACACATGAAAACATGAAACTCATTTTTACCTCGATGCTCTCTCTGTTAAATCTAACGAGACCCGACCGTAGTAAATCAAACAGACAACAACAGGATGATCAACCTCAATTTGGCTAAGGGATATTTAGATCCAATGTGGATACAGACAACTGTCTTTCAACGATGTAACTAAATGAGACAACGAAATATTCTCGCCAACACTTGGGACTGCTTGTTTCGCATCACATGCTCTATATCACAACAGCTGCTGGTCACCTGACTGTCAGCCAGAACATTCCTTCCTGGATGAGATGATGACGTGTGGAAAATAACAAGGAGTATTTAAAACAGCTCGACACCAACAAAATACGCATCCGAGAAGTATTATGGGATATTTATTGAAGAACCCGTTAAATGACAGTATTATGGTTTTTGACTACGGAGGTAAGGTGATTCACGCGGTGAAGCGCTTTTAGATTTTTTTTTTTTTTTTTTTTTGTTCAATTGCATTTCTTATTTAGAAATTGTGTGCCCTATGAAAACGGTTTCACCACATAACAGATGGGAGACACAAAACGTTACCTAGTTACAACGGCTTTTCTGAAATCTCCTATACAAATAAACTGTCCGACAGCTGATCCAGGAATTCTAACACGGCTCAAGTTCAATGTCTTAAGTTGACTGATTAATGCCTAATATATGTTAATTTACAATGCTATAAATGCAAGGACAGAGTGCAAAGTAATATTTTTTATATCACCTGATTTAGGACAAATCTGTGAAGACACCAAACAAACATGTTAAAGGGTTTCATTGAATATTGCCATGACCCCCCTCTTATACATGATCTTTGCATGATGTTGTTATTGTTGTTGTTGTTGTTGTTGTTGTTGTTGTCAATGACTTATCAGCAGCTGTAACAAGTTGCCCAGTGTAGGGAAATCCTCACTGGTACCCTAGTTTATGGAAAGACCATCCAGCGGTTGGGAAACCAGTGCTTTGAACAACCGTCAGACTTCTCTTGTCTGCACGTGAGTTTGTTCTAATGATCCTACCATGCAGCGAAGGAGACAGTCTGCCCCCATTATAACTGCTCGGGGCCTCTGTTCAAACGGCCTGTGTCTGACTCAAAATCCACACTAGAAACCTCTCAGAGATACAGGTTTGGCAGGCGGTCAGACAGATATATTTCTCCGTTGTATTGTAGCCTCTCGTCACTGCTTCTGGTTGCCAAGATCACAAGACAAGACAAGTGAGTTTAGCTGAGGACTGGTCTAAGATGATGATAGTTTTAGGCACAGCAGTTATGCCTAAGTTCTGAGGCTCATTCCAAAAGATCACGCCTTTCAGGTTTCATCAGTGGTTTAATAGATCACATCTTCAGGTTTCATCAGTGGTTTAATAGATCACGTCTTCAGGTTTCATCGGTGGTTTAATAGATCACGTGGTTTCAGGTTTCATCAGTGGTTTAATAGATCACGCCTTCAGGTTTCATCAGTGGTTTAATAGAGCTCTTCAGGTTTCATCAGTGGTTTAGTAGATCACGCCTTCAGGTTTCATCGTGGTTTAATAGATCACGCTTCAGGTTTCATCGGTGGTTTAATAGATCACGTCTTCAGGTTTCATCAGTGGTTTAGTAGATCACATCTTCAGGTTTCATCGGTGGTTTAGTAGATCAGCCTTTCAGGTTTAGTAGATCACGTCTTCAGGTTTCATCGGTGGTTTAATAGATCACATCTTCAGGTTTCATCGGTCAGTAGTAGATCACGCCTTCAGGTTTCATCAGTGGTTTAATAGATCACGCTCCTTCAGGTTTCATCAGTGGTTTAATAGATCACATCTTCAGGTTTCATCAGTGGTTTAGTAGATCACCTCTTCAGGTTTCATCAGTGGTTTAGTAGATCACGCCTTCAGGTTTCATCAGTGGTTTAATAGATCACGCCTTCTGTGGTTTCATCAGTGGTTTAGTAGATCACGCCTTCAGGTTTCATCAGTGGTTTAATAGATCACGCTTCAGGTTTCATCAGTGGTTTTAGATCACGCCTTCGGTTTCATGGTTTAGTAGATCACGCCTTCAGGTTTCATCAGTGGTTTAATAGATCACGCCTTCAGGTTTCATCTTGTTTAATAGATCACCTCTTTCAGGTTTCATCTGTGGTTTAGTAGATCACGCTCTTCAGGTTTCATCAGTGGTTTAATAGATCACGTCAGGTTTCATCAGTGGTTTAATAGATCACGCCTTCAGGTTTCCATCTGTGGTTTAGTAGATCACGCCTTCAGGTTTCATCGTGGTTTAATAGATCACGCCTTCAGGTTTCATCAGTGGTTTAATAGATCACGCCTTCAGGTTTCATCAGTGGTTTAGTAGATCACGTCTTCAGGTTTCATCAGTGGTTTAGTAGATC
>NW_026290514.1:0-4669 GCF_023373465.1 Oncorhynchus keta
GTGGTGGGGGGCAGTGATGAAGACTGTACATGGAAGGGGGGTGGTGGTAGGGGGGCAGTGATGAAGACTGTACATGGAAGGGAGGTGGTGGTGGGAGGGGCGCAGTGATGGAGACTGTACAATGGAAGGGGGGTGGTGGTGGGGAGCAGTGATGAAGACTGTACATGGAAGGGAGGTGGTGGTGGGGGGCAGTGATGAAGACTGTACATGGAAGGGAGGGGTGGTGGTGGGGGGCAGTGATGAAGACTGTACATGGAAGGGAGGGGTGGTGGGGGGCAGTGATGAAGACTGTACATGGAAGGGAGGGGTGGTGGGGGGGCAGTGATGGAGACTGTACATGGAAGGGAGGGTGGTGGTGGGGGACAGTGATGAAGACTGTACAATGGAAGGGAGGGTGGTGGTGGGGGGCAGTGATGAAGACTGTACATGGAAGGGAGGGGTGGTGGGGGGACAGTGATGGAGACTGTACATGGAAGGGAGGGGTGGTGGTGGGGGGGACAGTGATGAAGACTGTACATGGAAGGGAGGGGTGGTGGTGGGGGGACAGTGATGAAGACTGTACATGGAAGGGAGGGGTGGTGGTGGGGGGCAGTGATGAAGACTGTACATGGAAGGGAGGGGTGGTGGTGGGGGGACAGTGATGAAGACTGCACATGGAAGGGAGGGGGTGGTGGGGGAGGCAGTGATGAAGACTGTACATGGAAGGGAGGTGGTGGTGGGGGGACAGTGATGAAGACTGTACATGGAAGGGAGGGGTGGTGGTGGGGGGGCAGTGATGAAGACTGTACATGGAAGGAGGGGTGGTGGTGGGGGGGACAGTGATGAAGACTGTACATGGAAGGGAGGGGTGGTGGGGGGGACAGTGATGAAGACTGTACATGGAAGGGAGGGGTGGTGGTGGGGGGCAGTGATGAAGACTGTACATGGAAGGGAGGGGCAGTGGGGGGCAGTGATGAAGACTGTACATGGAAGGGAGGTGGTGGTGGGGGGGCAGTGATGAAGACTGTACATGGAAGGAGGGGTGGTGGTGGGGGAAGATAAGGATGAAGACCTGCAATACGGAATGGAGGTGGTGAGGGGGCTGTTGACGAACATCTGCAACAACGAAGAGGAGGGGTGGTGGGGGCAGTGATGAGACTGTACATGGAAGGAGGGGTGGTGGGGGGCAGTGATGAAGATCGGGTGTACACGGAAGGAGGGGTGGTGCAGGGGGGCAAGGATGAAGACTGTACACGGAATGAGGGGTGAAGGGGATAATATGACCTGGATGACTGAGACATGGAAGGGGGGTGGTGGTGGGGAGCAGTGATGAAGACTGTACATGGAAGGGAAGGGTGGTGGGGGCAGGATAAAGACTGTACATGGAAGGAGGGGTGGGGGGCAGTGATGAAGACTGCACATATATGGAAGGAGGGTGGGGGCAGTGATGGAGGACAGTGATGGAGGGCAGGCTGCAATGAGGGAGGAATTAATGAGCGGGAGGGGTGGGGTGGGGGACAGTGGATGGAGACCGTACAATGGAAGGAGGGGTGGTGGGGGGGGAGCAGTGATGGAGACTGTATATGAAGGAAAGGGAGGGGTGGGTGGTGGAGGGACAGTGATAAAGACTACATGGAAGGAGGGAGTAATTAGTGGGGGACCCCAGTGATGAAGACTATTACATGGAAAAAGGAGGAAGGAAATTGGGGCAGTGATGAAGACTGTACATGGAGGAGGTAGTGAGTGGGGAAATTAAGAAGATGAAGACTGTACATGGAAGGGAGGGGTAATTGAGAGGACAGTGATGAAGACTTGTACATGGAAGGAGGGTAATTAGAGAGGCAAGTAGTAGAAGACTATTACATGGAAGGAGGAAGTGGGTAGGGGGACAGTGATGAAGACTGTACATGGAAGGAGAATTGGGGGCAGTGGTAGAAGACTATTACATGGAAGGAGGAATTGTGGTGGGAGGGACAGTGATGAAGACTGTACATGGAAGGAGGGTGGTGGGGGGACAGTGATGAAGACGCTATTGTACATGGAAGGGAGGGGGGTGGTGGGGGGACAGTGATGAAGACTGTACATGGAAGGAGAAATTAGGGGGGGCAGTGTGAAGCGGTGGGGGGGCAGTGATGAAGACTGTACATGGAAGGAGGAGGTGGTGGTGGAGGGGACTGGCGACGAAGACGCTGTACATGGAAGAGAGGGGTGGTGGGGGGCAGTGATGGAGACTGTACATGGAAGGAGAGAATTAGTGGTGGGGGGACAGTGATAGAAACGCTGCCACATGGAAGGAGAAATTGAGTGGGGGACGTGATGAAGACTGCTACATGGAAGGAGAAATTGAGTGGTAGAGGTTAGTGTGAAGACTATTATAGAAGAAGGTAGTGAGTGGGGACAATGTCAGACTTAACATAGAAGAAGGAGTAGTGGTAGAGCAATGATGAGACTATTACATAAAAGGAAGGGAGGGGCAGTGGGGGGGCAGTGATGAAGACTGTACATGGAAGGGGGGTGGTGGTGGGGGGCAGTGATGAAGACTGTACATGGAAGGGAGGGGTGGTGGTGGGGGGCAGTGATGAAGACTGTACATGGAAGGAGGGTGGTGGTGGGGGGGCAGTGATGAAGACTGTACAATGAAGAGAGGGGTGGTGGGGGGCAGTGATGGAGACTGTACATGGAAGGGAGGGGTGGTGGGGAGGCAGTGATGAAGACTGTACATGGAAGGGAGGGGTGGTAGGGGGCAGTGATGAAGACTGTACATGGAAGGGAGGGGTGGTGGGGAGGGGCGCAGTGATGGAGACTGTATATGGAAGGGGGGTGGTGGTGGGGAGCAGTGATGAAGACTGTACATGGAAGGGAAGGGTGGTGGGGGGGGCAGTGATAAAGACTGTACATGGAAGGGAGGGGTGGTGGGGGGCAGTGATGAAGACTGTACATGGAAGGGAGGGGTGGTGGGGGGGCAGTGATGGAGACTGTACATGGAAGGGAGGGGTGGTGGGAGGCAGTGATGGAGACTGTATATGAAAGGGAGGGGTGGTGGTGGGGGGACAGTGATGGAGACTGTACAATGAAGGGAGGGGTGGTGGGGGGCAGTGATGGAGACTGTACATGGAAGGGAGGGGTGGTGGGGGGCAGTGATGGAGACTGTATATGAAAGGGGGGGTGGTGGTGGGGGGACAGTGATGAAGACTGTACATGGAAGGGAGGGGTGGTGGTGGGGGGACAGTGATGAAGACTGTACATGGAAGGGAGGGGTGGTGGTGGGGGGTAGTGTAGCGGCTGCAGCTCTGCTCTCCAACCACAGAACAGGATCAGCCCCTATAACTCTGCTTTGGTTTACCCTCCTTCTCAAAGGCATGACGGAGAGCTGTTGTCCTAAACCCTGGGGGAAGGTAAAGCAGTTGAGAGGTGGTGATAGTAGCTCTCACACTCACAGGTGAGGACAGAGACGAACCGACATCTCAACACCGGACAGGAGGTTGAGGAAACTGACCTAAGCCATTTCAAAACACACCGCCTTGACAAAAGAGATAAGAATGTGGTGAAGAGTTTTCACCTCACAGTAGCTTATCCTTGTTTAGCATGGAAAGACAAGAAGGAAAGGGGTGTTGTGTATAGTATAGTCAGCAAGTACTATGAGTATATTTATATAAGTATAGTTATATATTATAGTTATATAGAATAGTTATATGGTATGGTTATATGCTTTATGGTATGGTTACATATGGTATATTATGGAGTGAATGGTGTAGTTATATAGTATACTTATATGAGTATGATTATATACTATGAGTATAGTTATATAGTATAATATAGTGAATAGTGTGGTTATATAGTATACTTATATCGTATAGTTATATATAGTATAATATAGTGAATAGTGTAGTTATATAGTACAATTATATAGTATAGTTATATACTATGGTATGGTTATATAGTATAGTATAGTTATATACTATAGGTATAGTTATATAGTATAGTATAGTTATATAGTATAGTTATATAGTATAGTATAGTTATATAGTATAGTTATATAAATATAGTTCACAAACAGAGTTGCAAAGAAAAAGCCATATCTCAGACTGGCCAATAAAAATAAAAGTGATGAAGACTGTGCATGAAAAGGGAGGGTGGTGGTGGGGGGACAGTGATGGAACTGTACAATGAAGGAGAGGGGTGGTGGGGGAGCAGTGATGAAGACTGTACATGGAAGGGGGTGGTGGTGGTGGGGGACAGTGATGGAGACTGTACAATGAAGGGAGGGTGGTGGTGGTGGGGGCAGTGATGACTATGCACATGGAAGGAGGGGTGGTGGGGGAGTAGTGATGGAACTATTACATATGAAGAAAGGAGAATTAGTGGTAGAGGGACAGTGATGGAACTATGTATGAAAGGAGGAGGTGGTGGGAGCAGTGGAAGCTGTACATGGAAGAAGTGTAGTGAGTAAGAGGCAGTGATGGAGACTGTACATGGAAGGGGGGTGGTGGTGGGGGGACAGTGATGGAGACTGTACAATGAAGGGAGGGGGGTGGTGGTGGGGGGGGCAGTGATGAAGACTGTGCATGAAAGGGAGGGGTGGCAGGTGGGGGGGGACAGTGATGGAGACTGTACAATGAAGGGAGGGGTGGTGGGGGGGGCAGTGATGGAGGCTGTCACATGGGAAGGGGGTGGTGGTGGGGGCAGTGGA
>NW_026290515.1:0-11582 GCF_023373465.1 Oncorhynchus keta
ATGTAAAGACTTAAAAGTCAGGATTCTGTAACAATATACCCCAATGAGGATATGGGTTTACTTTTAGCTTCCTGTGCCAACCGGAAGTGCCATAATTGGTGTCATAGGGGCTGTTTCAAAGTGTTAAAAAGTCAGATCTTTCCAAAACTTCATATGTGTGATTAGGCAACCCTCATGAACTGTAAATCAGTCATGTCTCCCATAAAATGTCCAATAAGACTCACCCCACCCCCACGTTCAGCTGAAACGGTGGCGCAGGGAATGCAAAAATATTTAACCTCCACACATTAACAAGTCCAATACCTCAAATGAAAGATAAACACCTTGTTCATCTACCCAGCGTGTCAGATTTTTTAAATGTTTTACGGCGAACACACAGAACATATTTATGTTAGAGCACCACCAAAACAAAGACAAAAAGGCAGCCATTTTGTACCACAAAAGATAAAATGACAAAAAGCAGGATAAAAAAAAACATCATTCACTAACCTCTTGAAAATCTTCATCAGATGATAGTCATATGACATGTTACACAGTACATGTATGTTTTGTTCGATAATATGCATTTTATATCCATAAATCTCGGTTTACATTGACGCCATGTTCAGAAAATTCTCAAAAATGTCCGGAGGAATTATAGAAACCTACGCCAGATAACAGAAATACTCATCATAAACTTTGACTAAAGATACATGTTCTACATATAATTAAAAAGATACACTGGTTCTTAATTCAACCGCTGTGTCACATTATTTTTAACGTTACAGAAAAAGCCTACCATGCAATAATCTGAGACGGCGCTCAGACGTAACAATATTTCTCCGCTATGTTGGAGTCAACAGAAATACAAAATTCCAACATAAATATTCCCTTACCTTTGATGGTCTTCGATCAGAATGTAGTGCAAGGAGCCCTACTTCAACAATAAATCGTTTTGTTTCATAATGTTCAATTCTAGTGTCCATGTATCAGCATCTGCTACCACTTTCAGCTCAGATGCCCAAAAATGACTTCTGGTCCAGGATAATTTTGCATCAAAACTTCCAAATTACATATTACAGGTCGACGAAACTGGTCAAACTATGTGCAGAATCAATCTTCAGGATGTTATAAACGTACAAAACTAATGGCATTCCAACCGGGCAATCCTAGTTCATCTCGGGCTGATTGGAACAGACGAAGCACTCCAAACGCATATGCGCTTTCAAGCACATGAATCTTTTGCGACACTGTAGTAATTTCCTTCCCATTAGGTCAAAGTTCACAGCAAATGCTCCATTGTACTTTCTACTGAATGAGGACATCTAGTGGAAGACATAGGAAGTGTTTTCAGATCCATAACTTGTTGGGTAGGGAGGGGGCGATGAAGTCAAAGTTGCCCCAACTTTCAGGATTCCAAAACTAGTTTGGAAGATCGCCTGCCCTGTGAGTTCTGTTATACTCACATACATAATTCAAACGGTTTTAGAAGCTTCAGAGTGTTATCTATCCAATAATAATGATAATAATATGCATATATTGGCAATTTAGGACAGATTTTGATGCAGTTCTGTAACGACGTTCGTCAGTTGAAGGAGAGTCGGACCGAAATGCAGCTTGGTGGTTACTCATGTTCTTTAATGAAGAATATAGCGATACATGGAATAACTAAATAAAATACAAAACAACAAACGGAACGTGAAAAACCCTATCTGGTGAACACTACACAGAGACAGGAACAATCACCCACGAAATACACAGTGAAACCCCGGTTACCTAAATATGGTTCCCAATCAGAGACAACGAGAATCACCTGACTCTGATTGAGAACCGCCTCAGGCAGCCAAACCTATGCTACACCCCTACTCAGCCGCAATCCCAATGCCTACAAAACCCCAATACGTCAACACAATAAACCCACATCACACCCTGGCCTGAACAAATAATTAAAGAAAGCACAAAATACTAAGACCAAGGCGTGACAAGTTCACTATGGGCACGCAATTCATCCAAAGTGGAAATACTGCCCCTATCCATAACAAGTTAGAACCGTCAGACCTAGAGTTCTGAAACTTTAAAAACCTGTTCTACAGCTCAGGTCGATAGTGCGTGGTGAGTTATGTGGCTCTAGAAGTTTCCTTGACCGAGAAACAGCCTCGTACATTTGCAATGACTTCAATTCATTTTGACCATTACGGAAATGACGACATTTAGAAAAGTCCCAGAGTTGCAAGACTGGGTCCATTGAAACCGGCTCGGCCCATAGAGACAGACCCCAACGTTTCTGTCCGATAGCTCATTCAAGGACCCCGTAGCAAGGCATGGAAAAAAGTGGATTTTCAGCACCAATTAAGGTCTTGCTCGGGCACCGAATGACCTATCGAGCCGAAACTTGGGATTCGGGGATGCCTCAACTAGGCCTATACACAATGTCAGAACTGAACCTGCAGCTAGAACATAACTATGTGTTTTACGTTTTTATTATGGTTTGAACAGAAGGCGCTGTGAATTTTGGGCCTGCTCTGAAATATGTGATAGTTGGCTTCTAATCGAGTTGGAAAAGTGGGTGTGGTGTCAGTTTGTATCAGTTGGGTGTCAGAATGACATCTAATTGACTGATGGAAGGTGACTTGCTGACTGACTTTTGTCCATTTGCAATATGTTTAAACAGTGAGGTACCATCACCAAAATGACGTTCTGAAATCAACACCAACGAGCGATGGAGAGGAACCAGAATCACTGCCCGGCCATCCCGAGTTCATCGGGCCAGTCAATTTTGCATTTCTGCAGTATTTTTAAGCATGACAAATTTGTGATGGTAAATGCACATTGAAACATACTGCAAATGCACAGCCGTGCACCTGGTGATTGGAACGGGTTACCAGGAGCACATTCTTTAAATGGTTTTAAATGCCATTACGGGGTAGCAAGGGGTCCACGGTTGGGTAGGGAGCACCACCCACCCGTGCCTCTGGCCACTTAAATAAACTGACTTAATAAAGGTATCACTAGTCACTTTTAATAACGCCACTTTAATCATGTTTACATATCCTACATTACTCATCTCATATGTATATACTCTATTCTACACCATCTACTGCATCTTGCCTATGACGCACGCCATCGCTCATCCATATTTTTATATGTACATATTCTTATTCATCCCTTTATATTTGTGTGTATTTGTGTGTATAAGGTAGTTGTTTTTGTATAAGGTAGTTGAAATTGTTGGATTACTTACTTAGTTCGATTTTACTGCATAGTCGGAACTAGAAGCACAAGCATTTCGCTACACTCGCATTAACATCTGCTAACAATGTGTATGTGACCAATAACATTTGATTTTAATTTTTGCAAACAATGAACAAAACAAACAAATTCTGTCAAGATAATAAATTGTACAAGTTAAATCATGTAAAAGCCAAGAGAGAAATTACACAACATATTTCACAAGCAGCAACTTTTCAGTAGATATGAAACACTTTTTCCCCAAACATTGTAACCAAAATGTATTCCAAAAGCTATATTTAAATGAAGTACTACAGAACCCACAGAGGAGACAACGCCATAGCTGCCAGCTCGCTAACTTAGGCTGCTTTTACACAGGCAGACAAATTCAGATCCTTTTTTTACTCATTTGTCTTTTGACCAATCACATCAGATTTTTTCAAATCAGCTCTTTTTCAGAGCAGATCTGATTTGTCAAAAGATTAATTAGTGAAAAACAAGATCAGAATTGTGCTGCCTGTGTAAAGCTACTGCCTTGAGTTGTTGATATATCAGCTGAGTGTATATTTATAGCCTGAACAGCCAGTTGTCATCACTGTTTGATTGATTGATCATGTTCATCTGCATGTCATTGTGGTGTCATAATGTTAGCCCTCTTTGTGTGAATTTCAAAAGTCTTTCCTTAACTCTTCGCGTCCTCTGTCCTCACCTTGGTTGTTTTAAAATCTGTCCGCTCCACAAAGACATACAGCTGAGAATGATCAATCAATAAGCCAGTGATTGGATGGCAACTGCAGGTTCAGGCAATAAATGCACACCACGCTGGTATGTCAACTAAGCATGGCAGTAAGGCACTGAGAGTATTGGAGTATTGCTTTGTCTGGGCTGTTGGTGGTTTAAGGCTTTGATATGGCTTTTGGAATTAGTTTGGGGTAAGATTCTTTGACCAATGTGTTTCAGGTCAACTGCAAGGTTGCTGCTTGTATTTGGAATGCTGATGTGTAATGGCAACTTCTTTTCTTGACAGGATTGTGTTCCTTTGCTCATTGTTTGCAGAACACTCAAGTTTTACATGGGCTCCACGTGGTAAGGCATGAACACAAAATGTTGTCACTTTTGTGAGACCAACCTTCAAGTTTGGCACTGAATCTATAACTTCCCTTCTGTTTAGATGCCCAGAGATTAAGAGGCTATGGGTTTTCTGGCTCTTCCAGAATGGAAGTTGAGCAGAGGCAAACAGGTGGCAGCTATCCCCAGGATCAATTCAGACCAGCCTCTCACACTTCTGGTTCGGTCCAGAGTGAAGCTACTTACCGCGGGACTGGATACAACACACTCGGAGGCTTTGCTCCAAGCTCCCTCCAGCCAGCCCCAAGGGGCTCTGGATCTATCCCCAGCAGCTTTACCTCCGCCCAGACAAAGGGTAAGAGGACCCGTGCCAAGAATACTGACATTAGACTCTCTGGTTCTATAGCCAGTGGATCCTCTGTCACCCACAACAAGCATCAAACCAAGGCCAGTAGAACCTATGGTCAAAGTGTCACTGACCCCAGTGCATTAAGGCCAGTTTCAAGTTGGGAGGTAAAGAGAATCCAGGCCAACACTCTTCGTACTGTACAGCCTCACTCCGGCAGCTCTGGACTAGTCCAGAATCCTGATGTTGTGTTTAATGTCCAGAGTAGAACTGCCTCTAACCTGAAACCATCTACTCCTAACTATGGCTCTACCCAGAGTGAATTCAAGTTCTCCACCTCCAGACAACCCAACCAAGGCCTTGTCCAGACTCTGAGTAGAGGAGCCCCCAGCCTCTATGGTCAAACTGCCACCCACACCACCTCCCTCACCCACTATGTCCAGGACCTGAAGCAAGGGAGCAGCTTCCCTTCCCTGGCTTTCAAGGGACCAATGGAGATCTCTGCCCGGTCAATTTCCACTCCTGACCGTGAAGTTCCCTCAAGTGGTTCTTCACAAACTTCATTTAGACCAGGTCCTCTGAGTTTTGGTTCTACTGAAGGTGGTAGTGCAACAAAAAGCTACAAGCCTAGCTTCTCCCAAGATGTCATGCAATACCAGAGCAACTCTGCCAGTAGAAGTGTTTCAACTTCCAATCAATATGCCCAAACCTCTGGCCAGAGAATAGATGGAGCCTCTACCTCAAGTCGCGGCATGCCTACTTCTAGCCTGGCCTCTCGCTCCAGTCTTTTTCACCCCAGCTCTACAGCTCGTGGAAACTCCTATGGCGCCTACAAGCCTGGCTCTGACCTTGGTGCAACACCAAGCCAAAGCCTGTTTACCTCTAACCAAGGTGGAAGGGGTTCAACATACAGCCAGAATCTCCTTGCAAAACCTGCCCAAGGGAAGTACGGACAAATGTCTGCTCAGTGGGGGAGCTACAGGCCCAGCTATGCTGCCAGTAGTGGGCCAGTCTCCAGCCTCTTCAGTTCTACCCAGGCTGCCAGTTCAACATTCATCCAGAATGCTCCTGCCACAGCCCAGAAGCCAAGTGGCTCTAAACCTGTCCCCAGTCAACGCTATTTGTTCAATGCAGTGAAGTCCAACACTAGCTCTGCCAGACGTCCCACCCAGAGCCTCTTGTCTAGCAGCTATGGCCCTACCCAGAGCAGGACCAGCAGTGCCAGCTCGATCAACCCTCGCCACTTTGCCCTGACCATCATGCACAGCATCCCAGAATTGTACGGCGGATCTACAATCCACCGGCTCAAAGACCTTACTCGGTAGGAGTAGTGCCTCCCCTAGCCACTCAACCCAGCTCTTCAAGTGTCAGCAAGCCACAGCCAAACCACTATCTGCCAAGCAGAAAGGCCCTAGCACAACCTAAATTGAGTCCAGAGCTTTAGGGGAGTCCAGAACATGACGAAGTGGGATCTGTAGCCACCAGTTGAGGTGAGATTTCAGTTTCTCTGTATTTTTATGCCATTTGGGCTGTGTAGGTTTACATAGGCAGTTCATTGATCTTTTTGCGATTGGCTTAGTCAAAAGATCAGAATTTGGCTGCCTTGGCACCTGTCTTTGCTTTCATGTATGCTTGTTACTAATCTTTTTGTCTTCTAGGTGCTGTGACCTGGAAGTGTTGTCAGGACTTCTCTACTTCAATTGTTTTAAATAAAATGTATTAATACATATTGGTCTTTATCTAAGTGTTTTCAGACAAATGTTTTGAATGCCGCCAAAAGGGATGTCAGTGTTGTGGTAACTAGGTTGCTTGTTCCAGTAGAAGAAATGTTGGCTCTCTGGCATTTGACAGGATCTTTTGCATCACTGGACCTCTGCAATCAATGAGCCTGAATCAGAGTTTTGGGCCTGATGCCCTTAATATTAATGGTGACTCTAATGCACTTGCTTTCTATCTCACTAAACCCTCTGAAAGTTCTCTGAAGTATTTAATTAACAGTTAAAACAAGGTGTTTACATCAAACTGACTTCTCTCACCATAGGAATACATTGCATGCACCCCTAAATTCAACCTGCAGCCTATGTGGGTTATGAATGCCGTATGAACCTGTCTTCGATGACAATCCATCAGGCCACAATGACGTCTACCTGTGATTCTAAGCTTTCTGAATTAACCTCAGACTCTAGGGGCAGTATTTCATTTTTGGATAAAAAGACGTGCCCGTTTTAAGCGCAATATTTTGTCACAAAGATGCTCGACTATGCATGGAATTGATAGCTTTGGAAAGAAAACACACTGACGTTTCCAGAACTGCAAAGATTTTCACTGAGTGCCCTAGAACAAAAGCTTCGGGCAAAACCAAGATGTTTCTGCAACCAGGAAATGAACAGGATTTCTGAGGCTACGTTTTGCATTATCTCCTTATATGGCTGTGAATGCGACAGGAATGAGCCTATCGTTTCCCCAAGGGGTCTGGAGCATTGTGACGTATTTGCAGGCATATCATTGGAAGATTGACCATAAGAGACTACATTAAAGAACATATCCGATGTAAACAAATTGAGTGGTCATGTGATAATGAACTAGAATGTATCGGCCTGAACGTTACACTGTCTCCCCAAATGTCTTTTACCCTCATTGGAATGTATAGGCCACCTTCCACCAAAAGTGTGTTTTTTGATCAGTTTAATACCATGCTTAGGGAATGTGATTTTGGGAAAGAGGTCATCTTATGAAGACAAGTGTTGTAGGAAAACCCTCAAACGGATCACTAATACCTTTGACCTTACACAGCTAGTTAAAGGGCCAACCAGGGTGACTTGTTGCTCTAAAACACAGATTGATTTGGTGTTCAGTAATAAACCAGAGAGAGTGACTAAATCATTCAATATGGTTACTGGGCTGTCTGATCATAATCTGACACTTATAGCCAGAAAGCTGTCTAAGAGCAGGTTTAACCTCTCTACTGTTAGAAAGCCGGATCAACTCGGAATACCTAAGAGTGAATTAAACTATTTTGAAAAAGCAATTAAGGGAATAAACTGGAATGATCTCTTGTCCTATACAGACGTGGAAGCTGATAGTCAGGTTTTTCTATCCACAATCCAGACTACAATAAATGGCTTCCTAAAGAAAATCAAATCCAAACCTGGCCAAAAGAGCACTCTTCCTTGGCTAAATGGAGAAATCTGGAAATTGATGAAAGAACGAGATTATGCTCTAAAAACAAAAATCTAAATTAGAGCATGACAGACGTAGGTTTACCATGCTGAGAAATAAGGTGATAAAAGAAATCAGACAGGCCAAGGCAAACTTTTTTATTAACATAATTGGTGAAGCAAAGGGAAATTCTAAATTGATATGGGAGAATCTAAAAAAGTTAACATGGAAAGACCATAGTAACACTGCAAAAAGACTAGAAATCATGGTGAATAACAATCTAACACAGGGTGCAGTTGAAATAGCAACAGCCTTCAATTCCTACTTTATTGACTCTGTCAGGTTACTGACACAGAACCCCTCCACTGATTTCTTGGGCTCAGTGCTAGTGAATGACACTCAACCTGTCTTCATCATAAGGGAGGTTTCTGAGTCAAAGGTGAACAAGGTGATTAGCTCACTAAAGAACTCTAAAGCCAAAGATGTGTTTGGGATGGACTCTACCTTTCTTAAAAACTACAAAGAGTCACTCATTGGCCCCATTACTAAGGTCACCAACACATCTATTGGTCTCGGTGTGTTTCCAAGGGTATGGAAGTCGGCCATAATAACGGCCATCTTTAAATCAGGCGACCCTGCTGACGTGAGTAACTACAGGCCCATTAGTATACTACCTGTGGTGTCAAAGGTTGTTGAAAAGTGTGTAGCAGAACAACTGATTAACCACCTCAACAACAGCCCCTTCACATTACACTCCATGCAGTTTGGCTTCAGAGCGAAACACTCCACAGAAACGGCCAACTGCTTTCTTCTGGAAAATGTGAAGTCCAAGATGGACAAAGGGGTGCTGTTGGGGCTGTGTTTCTGGACCTAAGGAAGGCTTTTGATACTGTTAACCATGAGATTCTCATCACAAAATTGTCCAAGTTCAACTTTTCCCCTGATGCCTTGAGATGGATGAAATCATACCTTGAAGGCAGAACTCAGTGTGTCAGAGTGAGCAATGAGCTGTCGCCCACTCGTAGCTATGATGTGGGCGTGCCCCAAGGGTCAATACTGGGGCCCCTCCTGTTCAGCCTGTACATTAATGATCTGCCTTCTGTATGTACTGGGTCTGAAGTTCAAATGTATGCAGATGATACAGTGATATATGTGCATGCAAAGAGCAAACAACAAGCTGCACAAGAACTCACTACTGTAATGGTCCAGGTTACAAAGTGGCTCTGTGACTCGTGTTTGCATCTCAATGTGAAGAAAAACTGTTTGCATGTTCTTCACAAAGAGGGCAGCAGATGCTTCTGAGAGCCAGATGTCTATCTGTCGGGAGAAGCTCCAGGTGGTATCCGATTTTAAGTACCTTGGCATCATACTTGATTCCAACCTCTTAAAAAGCATGTGAAAAAGGTAATTCAAATAACTAAATTCAATCTAGCTAATTTCCGATTTATACGAAATTGTTTGACTACAGAGGTAGCAAAACTGTACTTCAAATCTATGATATCCCCCACTTAATATACTTGTTAATTAGTTGGGCCTGCTTGTTGCAAGAACATTAAAAACCTATTCAGTCTGTCTACAACAGGCTCTCAAAGTTTAGATAGGTGCCCAATAGCCACCATCACGTCACATCCTTAGAAAACATGAGCTCTTGAGTTGGGAAAATCTTGTGCAATACACCGACGCATGTCCATTCAAGATCCTTATTGGCCTGGTCCCCCTCCACTCAATATTTTTGTTAAACAGAAAACCCAGACATATGGCAGCAGATCCACAAGGTCTGCCATGAGAGGTGACTGTATAGTTCCCCTAAGGAAAAGCACCTTTAGTAAATCTGCATTCTCTGTGAGAGCTTCCCATGTCTGGAATACACTGCCATCAGACACACATAACTGCACCACATATCACACTTTCACAAAATGCTTGAAGACATGGCTAAAGGTCAATCAGATTTGTGAACATGGTCCCTAGCTGTGTGTTGCCGCTTTCCATGTTGTCTGTAGCTTGTGAGGTATGGAAACACTTTGTTGCTTTTATGAATTTTGTCTTGCTGCTTTTTGTTCTATGTTGCTCTGTCTGTATGCTATGTCTTGCTTGTCCTATGTTGCTATGTTGCTATGTCTATGGTGCTATTGTCTATATTGTAATTGTTTTTAATAACCTGCCCAGGGACTGCGGTTGAAAATTAGCCGGCTGGCTAAAACCGGCACTTTTACTGAAACGTTGATTAATGTGCACTGTCCCTGTAAAAATAAAATAAACTAAACTAAATTTGCCAAGTGTCCGCACGGTGTCCTGCGTGGAAATTGGTGCGCAAAACTCAGCTGCTGGTATTTTTCCATGGGATTCTGAGAAAAACCATGCTTCCACGAACGGCATATCAATGAAGAGATATTTGACAAAACACCTTGAGGATTGATTCAAACAACGTTTGCCATGTTTCGGTCGATATTATGGAGTTAATTCGGAAAAAAGTTGAAGTGACTGAATTTTCGGTTCGTTTCGGTAGCCAAATGTGTAGTAACAAAACGGAGCGATTTGTCCTACACAAAGAATCTGTCAGGAAAAACTGGACATCTGCTATGTAACTGAGAGTCTCCTCATTGAAACATCTGAAGTTCTTCAAAAGGTAAATTATTTTATTTGATTCCTTTGCTGGTTTTTGTGAATATGTTGCGTGCTAAATGCTAAGCTAGCCATCAACACACTTACACAAATGATTGATTTTCTATGGTTCAAAAGCATATTTTGAAAATCTGAGATGACAGTGTTGTTAAGAAAAGGCTAAGCTTGAGAGCAGGCTTATTTCATTTCATTTGCGATTTTTAGAAATCGTTAACGTTGCGTTATGGTAATGAGCTTGAGGCCGTAGTCACGATACCGGATCCGGGATGGCTCGGCGCAAGAGGTTAACCGTAAGTGATTAAATTCACCCTAAAAGTGTTTTGACATACATAACCTGCAATTATCAAAATCACTGCATTCAACCCTGTGTCGATCAGTCAATTCTAAACATAAAGACTTAAAAGGATTCTGTAAGAGCCTACCCCAATGAGGATATGTGTTCATGTTCAGCTTCCTGTGCCAACCGGAAGTGCCTTAAAATGGTGTCATAGGTCCTGTTTTGAATGGTTAAAAAGGTCAGATCTTTGAAAACTTCATTTGTGGGATTTAGCATCGCTCATGAACTGTAAATCAGTCATTTTCCCCAACAGATGTCAAAGAAAAGCTCTCTCACACGCACACACAGAACACACACACACACACAGCAAGGATGGAGTGACAAAGTGCGGTGCTTAAAGACACACAGAGCCTGCAATGGCATTACCGTAATCTCTCGGCTGTGCCGAGTTCAACGAGAAGCCCCGCTAGACTGTAGGCCCAAAATTAAGCCAGGCCCTAAATTTACAGTGAGAGAACCGTTAGGGTGAGAAGCACAATTCGACCTCAGGTACGTTCCTGAGGTCCTCCCGATCTGTGCAAGCCTGACCTTAACCGTGTAGCATTAACCTTTAACAGTTAATCAGGGTTTCTTGATCTCACAGATTACAATGACATCTCTCCTTATAGGAATACATTGCCTGCTCCCCTAAATTCGACCTAGAGCCTATGTGGGTTAATATGGCCTTATGAACCTGTCTTCGATGTCAATCTATCAGGCCACTATGAGGTCTATCTGTGTCGATTCTAAGCTTCCTCGAGAAACAGGAAGTGGTTAAAATCACCCTAAAATATTTTTCCATACCTAACCTGATGTTTGATAGAAATTGTGCATTCGACCCTGTGTAAATCAGTCAGTTCTTAA
>NW_026290516.1:0-69941 GCF_023373465.1 Oncorhynchus keta
AATGTACTTCGTTCAATTTACGTATTGCTAGGGTTATATATAGGACGGATAGGGTTATATATAGGATAGGACGGATAGGGTTACACATATAGGATAGGATGGATAGGGTTATATATAGGATGGATAGGTTACGGATAGGATGGATATATAGGACGGATAGATGAGATAGGACGGATAGGGTTACATATAGAGATAGAATGGATAGGTTATATATAGGATAGGACGGATGAGGATAGGTTATATATAGGATAGACCTGGATAGGGTTATATATATAGGACGGATAGGGTTACATATAGGATAGGACGGATAGGGTTATATATAGATAGGATGGATAGGCTATACAGGATAGGATGATAGGGTTATATATAGGATAGGATGGATAGGGTTATTATAGGATAGGATGGATAGGGTTATATATAGGATAGGGTTATATATAGGATAGGATGGATAGGGTTATATATATAGGATGGATAATAGGTTATATAGGATGGATAGGGTTATATATAGGATAGGATGGATAGGACGGATAGGGTTATATTAGGATAGGACGGATAAGACCTCACAGAGATGACAGGATTATACATAGTGACAGGACGGACCAAGGGTTATATAAGGCAGGACGGATAGGGTTATATATAGGACGGATAGGGACTAGGATGGATAGGGTTATATATAGGATGGATAGGTTATATATAGGATGGATATAGGTTATATATAGGATGAGATAGGAGTTATATATAGGATGGATAGATTTATACAGGATAGGATGGATAGGGTTATATATAGGATGATAGATGGATAGGGTTATATATAGGATAGGATGGATAGGGTTATATATGGATAGGATGGATAGGGTTATATAGGATAGGATGGATAGGGTTATATATATAGGATGGATGAATGGATAGGATGGATAGGGTTATATATAGGATAGGATTTATATATAGGATAGGACGGATAGGGTTATATATAGGATGAGGATGGATAGGGTTATATATAGATAGGATGGATAGGGTTATATATAGGACAGGATGGATAGGTTATATATAGGATAGGATGGATAGGTTATATATAGGACGGGTTACATATAGACGGATAGGGTTATATATAGGACGGATAGGGCTATATACAGTGATAGAATAGGGTTATATATGAGATAAGGATAGGGTTATATATATAGGATGGATAGGATAGGATGGATAGGTTATATTATAGGATATAGGTTATATATAGGACGGATAGGGTTATATATATAGGATGGATAGGGACATATAGGATAGGGTTATATAGGATAGGAGGATAGGACTGATAGGGTTATATGAAAAATAGGAAATAGAGAGGACGGATAAAGTTATATATAGAGATAGACCTGATAGGTTTATATATAGGATGGATAGGGTTATATATAGGATGGATAGGACGGATAGGGTTATATAGGATAGGACGGATAGGGTTTATATATAGATGGATAGGGTTATATATAGGATGGATAGGGTTATATAGGATAGGATGGATAGAATGGATAGGATGGATAGGGTTATATATAGATAGGATGGATAGGGTATATATAGGATAGGATGGATAGGGTTTATATATAGACCTATAGGGTTATATATAGGATGGGATGGATAGGTTTATATATAGGATGGATAGGGACGGATAGGTTATATAGGATAGGATGGATAGGTTATATAGAATAGGATGGATAGGGTTTATATAGGATAGGATGGATAGGTTACATATAGGATAGGATGGATTATATACAGAATAGACCGGATAGGGTTATATAGTGACCCGGATAGAATAGGAGGACAGATAGGGTTATATAAGAGACGGATAGGTTATATATAGGATAGATAGGGTTATATATAGGATGGATAGGGTTATATATAGGATGGATAGGGTTATATATAGGATGGATAGGGTTATATATATGGATAGGATGGATGGATAGGGTTATATATAGGATAGGATGGAAGGGTTATATATAGGATAGGATGGATAGGTTATATATAGGATAGGATGGATAGGGTTATATATAGGATAGGATGGATAGGGGTTATATATGGGACGGATAGGGTTATATATAGACGGATAGGGTTATATATAGAGATGGATAGGGTTATATATAGGATAGGGTTATATATAGATGAATGGGTTATATATAGGATAGGACGGATAGGGTTATATATAGGATGGATAGGGTTATATAGGATGGATAGGGTTTATATGGATAGGTTATATATAGGATGGATAGGGTTATATACAGGATGGATAGGGCAGGATAGGATGGATGAGGGTTATATATAGGATAGGATGGATAGAGGGATGAGATAGGGATGGATTTACATATAGAGATAGGATGGATAGGGTCACATATAGGATAGGATGGATAGGGTTACATATAGGATAGGATGGATGGGTTACATATAGGATAGGATGGATAGGGTTATATATAGGATAGGATGGATGGGTTATATAGGATAGGATGGATAGGGTTATATATAGGATAGGATGGATAGGGTTATATATATAGGATAGGATGAATAGGGTTATATATAGGATAGGATGAATAGGGTTACATATAGGATAGGATGGATAGGTTTTATATATAAAATGATACAGGATGGATAGGGTTATATATAGGACAGGATGGATAGGGTTTATATAGAATAGGATGGATAGGGGTTATATATAGGATAGGATGGATAGGGTTATATATAGGATAGGATGGATAGGGTTATATATAGGATAGGATGGATAGGGGTTATATAGGACAGGATGGATAGGGGATAGGGTTATATAGGATAGGATGGATAGGGTTATATATAGGATAGATGGATAGGGTTATATATAGGATAGGATGGATAGGGTTATATATAGGATAGGATGGATAGGGTTATATATAGGATAGGATGGATAGGGTTATATATAGGATAGGTGGATAGGGTTATATATAGGATAGGATGGATGGATAGGATGGATAGGGTTATATATAGGAGGGTGGATAGGGTTATATATAGGATAGGATGGATAGGTTTATATATATGGATAGGGGATAGGGTGGATAGTTATATAGGGATGGATAGGGTTATATAGGATAGGATGGATAGGGTTATATATAGGATAGGATGGATAGGGTTATATATAGGATAGGATGGATAGGGTTATATATAGGATAGGGATGGATAGGGTTATATATAGGATAGGATGGATAGGGTTACATATGGGATAGGATGGTGAGAGAAGCAACAAAATCCCCAAGAATCACTGTGAGAAAATTGCAGGCCTTGGTGGCATCTTGGGGTCACCAGGTTTCAAACCACACCTACCATGAGAGAGGAGAGAGGAGGTGGTGACCACACCTACCATGAGAGAGGAGAGGTGGTGACCACACCTACCATGAGAGAGGAGAGGAGGCGGTGACCACACCTACCATGAGAGAGAGAGGAGGCAGTGACCACACCTACCATGAGAGAGGAGAGAGGAGGCGGTGACCACACCTACCATGAGAGAGGAGAGGAGGCGGTGACCACACCTACCATGAGAGAGGAGAGAGGTGGTGACCACACCTACCATGAGAGAGGAGAGGAGGTCGGTGACCACACCTACCCTGAGAGAGGAGAGGAGGCGGTGACCACACCTACCATGAGAGAGGAGAGGAGGCGGTGACCACACCTACCATGAGAGAAGAGAGGAGGCGGTGACCACACCTACCATGAGAGGAGGAGAGGAGGCGGTGACCCACCTACCATGAGAGAGGAGAGGAGGCGGTGACCACACCTACCATGAGAGAGAGAGGAGGCAGTGAGTGCCGTCTACTCCCCTCGGCGACCTCCTCCAGCAGGATATCAGTCAGACTGGAGCATTTCTTCCCTTGCAAGGAGTCCTCCTCCATACAGAGACGCACTTCCTGGCTGGTCTTCCTGTATGCCATGACAGGCCCAGACAGAGCCTCGCACAGCCCTGCGACTGGGATACACCCTTCACTCTTAGATGAGTCACAGAGGCTGCTGGTGGAGCCGACGCCTGAAGGGGTGTTTACCTCGAAGGGTGAGGCTGCACGGCCCGTTAAAGCTAAGGTATGTTCCATAACTAAGGGCACCCGGGTAGTTCTCGAGTAGTGAACATGATAGGCTGGATGCCATGGTGGTGTCGTCTGTAGATTGTGGTAGAAGATATGGTGTGAAGGTAGAAGGTTGGTCTTGATCAGGTAGGTCGCCGTTTTGGCACTGTCCTGGGACATGACTTACCAGGGTGAGTAGATCTCCTGAGCTATGACTGGCTAAGGTGAGTGAATCCTCTGCTGTTTCATTGGCTAAGGTGAGTGAATCCTGTTGTCTGATTGGCTAAGGTGAGTGAATCCTCTGCTGTCTGATTGGCTAAGGTGAGTGAATCCTCTGCTGTTTCATTGGCTAAGGTGAGGAATCCCCTGTTGTCTGATTGGCTAAGGTGAGTGAATCCTCTGCTGTCCGATTGGCTAAGGTGAGTGAACTCTGTTGTCCGATTGGCTAAGGTGATTGGATTCCCTGTGTTGTTATTGTCATTCTGTTCAGACAGGATGTGATCAGACGTTCTCTGAGGTATTCCTTCAGCTCCTTCTCATCGGATGAGGATGAGGTGTTCCTCCTCGCCTGTGTTCGAGCCGCGTTACTGTCTGTCTCTGTCAGAGTCCCAGGGCCTTGTCTTTGAAGGTCAGAGGTACCAGTATCCTCTTGGTTCGTTTGTTCTTTGAGCCAGACTCTCTGAGAGAACTGTCAGTGTCACCAGGCAATAGGTATTCTGGGCCTATAATGGGGTCTGGGTCTTAGGCTAGGTCTGGTCAAGGCCCAGATCAAGGCTGACTGTCTGAGAGCGGGCAGGCTGAGGCTCTGTGTCTCTGGGCTAGAGAGGCCTGTCTGGATCTCAAGCAGCTCCCTGGTTTGCTATCAGCCAACTCAATCCCTAGGGGCAATAGTGGCTGTCGCTGATGATGACAGGGTCCTCTTTATCCACCATAGAGAAGAGCAGCTGGTTGCACTGGGAACACTTTTCAGTAGCTGTCGGCCGGGGGAACTGAGAGTCTTGTGCAGGGGAAGCGTCGCACCAGGGCCAGGCTGTGGTATCCTCCACACGCCACCTGGACCACAACGGAAACAAGTCAGTCGGACTTCATTATATTGGCTTTTAAAAATGACTGAGGTGTATTGTTGTTGAAACGACAGATGTATTGTTGAACTGACTGAGAGATGTATTGTTGAACTGACTGAGGTGTATTGTTGAACTGACTGAGGTGTATTGTTGAACTGACTGAGGGGTGTATTGTTGAACTGACTGAGGTGTATTGTTGAACTGACTGAGATGTATTGTTGAAATGACAGATGTATTGTTGAAATGACAGATGTATTGTTGAACTGACTGAGGTGTATTGTTGAACTGAGACTGAGTGTATTGTTGAACTGACTGAGATGTATTGTTGAAACGACAGATGTACTGTTGAACTGACTGAGATGTACTGTTGAACTGACTGAGATGTATTGTTGAACTGGACGGAGATGTATTGTTGAAACGACAGATGTATTGTTGAACTGACAGATGTATTGTTGAACTGACGGAGGTGTACTGTTGAAACGACTGGAGATGTATTGTTGAACTGACTGAGATGTATTGTTGAACTGACTGAGTGTATTGTTGAACTGACTGGAGGTGTATTGTTGAACTGACTGAGGTGTATTGTTGAACTGACGGAGATGTATTGTTGAACTGACTGAGGTAACTCTAGATGTATTGTTGAACTGACTGAGATGTATTGTTGAACTGACAGATGTATTGTTGAACTGACAGATGTATTGTTGAACTGACAGATGTATTGTTGAACTGACAGATGTATTGTTGAACTGACAGATGTATTGTTGAACTGACTGAGGTGTATTGTTGAACTGACTGAGATGTATTGTTGAACTGACTGAGATGTATTGTTGAACTGACTGAGATGTATTGTTGAACTGACAGATGTATTGTTGAAACGACAGATGTATTGTTGAACTGACAGATGTATTGTTGAACTGACTGAGATGTATTGTTGAACTGACTGGAGATGTATTGTTGAACTGACTGAGATGTATTGTTGAACTGACAGATGTATTGTTGAACTGACTGAGATGTATTGTTGAACTGACAGATGTATTGTTGAACTGACTGAGATGTATTGTTGAACTGACAGATGTATTGTTGAACTGACAGATGTATTGTTGAACTGACTGATGTATTGTTGAACTGACTGAGATGTATTGTTGAACTGACTGAGATGTATTGTTGAAACGACAGGTGTATTGTTGAAAACGACAGGTGTATTGTTGAAACGACAGGTGTATTGTTGAAACGACAGATGTATTGTTGAACTGACTGAGATGTATTGTTGAACTGGACGGAGGTAACTCTAGATGTATTGTTGAAACGACAGGTGTATTGTTGAACTGACTGAGATGTACTGTTGAACTGACTGGAGATGTATTGTTGACACGACAGGTGTATTGTTGAAACGACAGGTGTATTGTTGAACTGACGGAGGTGTATTGTTGAAACGACAGATGTATTGTTGAACTGACTGGAGATGTATTGTTGAACTGACAGAGATGTATTGTTGAAATGACAGGTGTATTGTTGAAACGACAGATGTATTGTTGAACTGACTGAGATGTACTGTTGAACTGACTGAGGTGTATTGTTGAAACGACAGATGTATTGTTGAACTGACTGAGATGTATTGTTGAACTGACAGAGATGTATTGTTGAAACGACAGGTGTATTGTTGAAACGACAGATGTATTGTTGAACTGACGGAGGTGTATTGTTGAAACGACAGGTGTATTGTTGAAACGACAGGTGTATTGTTGAAACGACAGATGTATTGTTGAACTGACTGAGATGTATTGTTGAAACGACTGAGATGTATTGTTGAACTGACTGAGATGTATTGCTGAACTGACAGAGATGTATTGTTGAAACGACAGAGATGTATTGTTGAAACGACAGAGATGTATTGTTGAAACGACAGGTGTATTGTTGAAACGACAGGTGTATTGTTGAAACGACAGATGTATTGTTGAAACGACAGATGTATTGTTGAAACGACTGAGATGTATTGTTGAAATGACAGGTGTATTGTTGAAACGACAGGTGTATTGTTGAAACGACAGGTGTATTGTTGAAACGACAGGTGTATTGTTGAAACGACAGGTGTATTGTTGAAACGACAGGTGTATTGTTGAAACGACAGATGTATTGTTGAACTGACGGAGATGTATTGTTGAACTGACGGAGATGTATTGTTGAACTGACAGAGATGTATTGTTGAACTGACAGAGATGTATTGTTGAAACGACAGGTGTATTGTTGAAACGACAGGTGTATTGTTGAAACGACAGGTGTATTGTTGAACTGACGGAGGTGTATTGTTGAAACGACTGAGATGTATTGTTGAACTGACAGAGATGTATTGTTGAACTGACAGAGATGTATTGTTGAACTGACAGAGATGTATTGCTGAACTGACAGAGATGTATTGTTGAACTGACGGAGGTGTATTGTTGAACTGACGGAGGTGTATTGTTGAAACGACTGAGATGTATTGTTGAACTGACAGAGATGTATTGTTGAACTGACAGAGATGTATTGTTGAAACGACAGAGATGTATTGTTGAAACGACAGAGATGTATTGTTGAAACGACAGAGATGTATTGTTGAAACGACAGAGATGTATTGTTGAAACGACAGGTGTATTGTTGAAACGACAGATGTATTGTTGAAACGACAGATGTATTGTTGAACTGACAGATGTATTGTTGAAACGACAGATGTATTGTTGAACTGACTGGAGATGTATTGTTGAACTGACGGAGATGTATTGTTGAACTGACGGAGATGTATTGTTGAACTGACGGAGATGTATTGTTGAACTGACAGAGGTAACTCTAGATGTATTGTTGAAACGACAGAGATGTATTGTTGAAACGACAGGTGTATTGTTGAAACGACAGATGTATTGTTGAAACGACAGATGTATTGTTGAAACGACAGATGTATTGTTGAAACGACAGATGTATTGTTGAACTGACTGAGATGTATTGTTGAACTGACGGAGATGTATTGTTGAACTGACGGAGATGTATTGTTGAACTGACGGAGATGTATTGTTGAACTGACAGAGGTAACTCTAGATGTATTGTTGAAACGACAGGTGTATTGTTGAACTGACAGATGTATTGTTGAACTGACGGAGATGTATTGTTGAAATGACAGATGTATTGTTGAACTGACTGAGATGTATTGTTGAACTGACAGATGTATTGTTGAACTGACTGAGATGTATTGTTGAAACGACAGATGTATTGTTGAACTGACAGAGATGTATTGTTGAACTGACAGAGATGTATTGTTGAACTGACAGATGTATTGTTGAACTGACAGAGATGTATTGTTGAACTGACTGAGATGTATTGTTGAACTGACAGATGTATTGTTGAACTGACAGAGATGTATTGTTGAACTGACAGATGTATTGTTGAACTGACTGAGATGTATTGTTGAACTGACAGATGTATTGTTGAACTGACTGAGATGTATTGTTGAACTGACAGATGTATTGTTGAACTGACTGAGATGTATTGTTGAACTGACAGATGTATTGTTGAACTGACTGAGATGTATTGTTGAACTGACAGATGTATTGTTGAACTGACTGAGATGTATTGTTGAACTGACAGATGTATTGTTGAACTGACAGATGTATTGTTGAACTGACTGAGATGTATTGTTGAACTGACAGATGTATTGTTGAACTGACTGAGATGTATTGTTGAACTGACAGATGTATTGTTGAACTGACAGATGTATTGTTGAACTGACAGGTGTATTGTTGAAATGACAATTTGTAAGTCGCTCTGGATAAGAGCGTCTGCTAAATGACTTAAATGTAAATGTAATGTATTATTGAACTGACTGAGATGTATTGTTGAACTGACTGAGATGTATTGTTGAAATGACTGTGATGTATTGTTGAACTGACTGAGATGTATTGTTGAACTGACTGAGGTAACTCTAGATGTATTGTTGAACTGACTGAGATGTATTGTTGAACTGACTGAGATGTATTGTTGAAATGACTGTGATGTATTGTTGAACTGACTGAGATGTATTGTTGAACTGACTGAGGTAACTCTAGATGTATTGTTGAACTGACTGAGGTAACTCTAGATGTATTGTTGAACTGACTGAGGTAACTCTAGATGTATTGTTGAACTGACTGAGGTAACTCTAGATGTATTGTTGAACTGACTGAGGTAACTCTAGATGTATTGTTGAACTGACTGAGGTAACTCTGGATGTCTAATGAGAAGCACTCACTCACCTGAACTACGTGCCTCCCAGCCAGGTGCTCCACTTTCTGGGGTCTCCACACGGGGAACACACTGGTGACCAGACCCAGCTGGCAGCCGCTGCCCCAGGCCCACACCTCATGCTGGGTAGACAGAGCCAGAGTGTGCTGCTCCCCGCAGGTTACCTCCAGGATCCTGATGATCTGTTGGGAAGGACAGAATCACAATTACCAAGTCTGTTTACATGTACAGGGATTTGACCTGGTGAAGTGGTGGTGTCATCGTCTAACAATAATTATAAAAACGGGTTGTTTGGATTCTGGATGCTGATTGGTTGATAGCAGGGATATATAGCACCACAATCCCACAGCCCAGCCAGTCAATTTATAATCTCCCTTGGAATTTGGAATTAGGCAGGAATTTGGTTTGGAACAGTTGGGGTTTCTATAAACCTTGCCGTCTGCCTCTCCGACCAGTGGAACAATATTGCAGTTTGTTTTTGGCGATCTCCACTGTCCCATGCATATGGATGTGACAAGACAGACTGCTTCTCTGATCCAGGCCAATTCATTTATCAGGATCATTATAATGGATATATCCAACGAAAGTAAAACAACCCAAAGTGCACTTCGTTTGCTGTCCTTTCAGCTGCTTGACGTGATTGTGTATTAGCTTTAGTTGGCTAGCTAGCAAAGGAGAAGTAGCTAGCCTGCATAGCTACATGCCACTGTTTTGTTTAGCTTAGCAACCATTTGGCTAACAACTACAGAATCTCAGAATGAACGACCAGCCCATTTGGCTAGCAACTACAGAATCTCAGGATGAACGACCAGCCCATTTGGCCAAACTATTTTGTATGGTGGTTAAATAAAACAAATGTACTTATTAAAATACAGTTTAATGAAAACATGCTGTTAATCTTCTTTTAATATGTTACCAACCGTTTTATAAAAGCAATAAGGCACTTAAACCCGGGAATTATCGTGAATAACTCCTCCGGCCCTTGGCTTCGCCTCAGGCCTATCAACAGCACTTCGTCAGAACTTATTCACACGACAATCCCCGGGTTCTCATGCCTTATTGCTTTACCAGAATAGACAGACAGAATACCAGGATGGGCGGCAGGTAGCCTCGTGGTTACAGTGTTGGGCCAGTAACCGAAAGGTTGTTGGATCGAATCCCCGAGCTGACAAGGCAGTTAACCCACTGTTCCAAGGCTGTCATTGTAAATAATAATTTGTTCTATACTGCCTAGATAAATAAAGTTTCATTTAAAAAATATATGGAAACACATTACTGGTGGGAATATGCGCTATATTATTTATATGCAGATTTTCTAACTATGGAAACACATTACTGGTGGGAATATGCGCATATTATTTATATGCAGATTTTTTTTTATATTTGCATGAAAATCAGTCCCCAATTGATGGAAACTCAGCTATTGTCATCTGTTGTTTTCAAATATGTCTGAAATGTTTTCTATAATTTTGTTGTTTCGTAATGAAGACAAAGACAAACCAGATACATCACCTGTGGAGAGACAGCCTCAGAGTCCACCATACTGACGAGGCTAGGATCTGGGACCAGGCCTCTCCCTGACAGACCACACTGCCCCGAGGAGTTCTCTCCCCACATGTACACAGCCCCTTCCCGTGTGACGGCGCCACAGTGGAAGGAGCCTGCAGCTACAGACACAACACTTTGACCAGAGAGGACAGACTCAAGGAGAGGGTAAGTAGGAAGAACCCTCAGGCCCTGCCGCCACGTCAGGTCCCCGAAGCTGTACACCAGCCCACCTGGAGATAAATAGGATGGTGAAGAGAGCAGGTATACAGTGATCTTCATCAGGTTATCCCAAACGGTATAAGTTACAGTACCTCTATGTGTAACGGATGAAATACAGTGGAAATCTGACTCAATATTCAAATCTATACGCTACATATGGACGCTTAGTCATCGTTATAACTCATTATAAGTGTGTTTATAATACATTACAACATGACGTTATAAAGCATTATGCATTTAAAAGGTCGTAGAAAGATCTGTTTATCTTATTAGACTCCAAAGAGAAGTCTCACCTTCGGCCAGGAGGATACCATGGCTGATGCCGAGGGCAGCCTGGAGGACTGGCCGGGACAGAAGCACCTGCTCGGGGTAACACTACTGCTGTAGCCTCTCCATAAGTGGAGCAGGCCTCGTTCTCTGGAGCTCTCCTCCTTCACTGGGCTGAAGGGGAGGGACAGACAGACAGACAGACAGACAGACAGACAGACAGACAGACAATCTGTCACTACAGTCGCAGAACCAGAGACAGACCCTTGGCCTTGTAACCGCACCATAGACAGAACGTGTGTGTGTGTGTGTGTGTGTGTGTGTGTGTGTGTGTGTGTGTGTGTGTGTGTGTGTGTGTGTGTGTGTGAGTGTGTTGTGAGCGTGGTGTGTGGGTGTGTGTGTGTGTGTGTGTGTGTGAGTGTGTTGTGAGCGTGTGTGTGTGTGTGTGTGTGTGTGTGTGTGTGGTTACAGTACCTCTTCTGGTCCTCCATCATCACTGGGGCTTCTCCATTTTAATGAATCTATTGTAAATTACTGTCAATATCCGATCTAGGAGGAAGAAATCGTTTTTGCAATGATCAGGTTCATGTCTTTGTTCCCTAAGTATATTTCAAATAACTATAAAGTACAACTAGCTTATTTGCAGCAACCTGTAAGACTTTCATGATGCCAAAGCTAAATCGAAAGCAAATATGCATTTAACAGTATAGGATACAGTTACAGTAGTAACGTTAGACCTACTCGATAACAAAAAATACATGGTTTGCTATTACATTTAACAAAAGCACGACATGTAGTAGCTTGCTAATGTAGCCGATGTGAAATGAGCTAGTAAGTTTGCGGTGGTGCGCGCTAGTGGCGTTTCAATCGGTCACGTCACTCGCTCTGAGACCTGCAAGGGCCGCGGCTTTTGTGGAGCGATGGGTAACGACGCTTCGTGGGTGCAGAGGGTCCCTGGTTCGAGCCCGGGTCGGGGCGAGGGACGGACGTAAAGTCTATACTGCTGTCCCATCCAGAAGCACACTTCTCTCTAGCTAAGCCGAGCAAACTAGTGAATCGACAACAAAAAAATGAAGTTACTTACGAAGTTTTTGAAAGTACTTCTCCATTACCCATGGGATTTACAGCCGTATTCTTTCTTTAATTATCTAAATCCATGACTGTCATGTTTGTATGAACACAGCTAGCTAGCATGTTAGCTTATATAATCACTGCAGTGAAGTGGAGAACTTTCGTTGAGTCTTTCAACTCTGTAACAGCTGAGTTTGTTTTGGGACCAGCCCTCCGACGGAAAGCGTCGAGGGTCAAAAAAAGCAGTTGTGCTGTGGAATTTGCTCTGATTTCAACGCGCAAGAGGAAAACATGTATTTATATATATATATATATATATATATAAATGTTTGTTGCAAACAGTTCCCGAAAACACATATATATATATATATATATATATATATTTATTTAATTTTATTCCCAGTTTGTGTTTTCGGGAACTGTTTGCAACAAAAATTGTCCAAGGTATTATGGTTGAAGATGTTTTAGCTTTTAAATGACTGATCAGTTCATTGCTAAATGTTACTCCATTACTCATAACACTGTATTGAAAGGGCTCTGTGTGTAATAACTGACTCAATCACTGACAGCATAGGCTGTTTATTAGGGTTTGGGAATCATTAGTGGCATTTGGAGCTGTCATATCTGTGAATAAACCAACAGCAGAGACATGTCGGCTTCAGGCCAGACATCATTACTTCCCTTCATAGTAATATATATATATATACTCTCTCTCTCCTCTTTTCTCTTACCTCTCTCTCTCTCTTCTCTTTTCTCTCTCTCTCTCTCTTCTCTTTTCTCTTACCTCTCTTTTCTCTCTCTCTCTCTCTCTCTCTCTCGCTCTCTCTCTCTCGCCTCTCTCTCTCTCTCTCTCTCTTTCTCTTACCTCTCTCTGTTCTCTCTCTCTCTCTTTTCTCTCTCTCTCTCTCTCTCCTCTTTCTCTTACCTCTCTCTCTCTGTTCTCTCTCTCTCTCTCTCTCTCTCTCTCAATTCAATGGGCTTTATTAGCGTGGGAAACATGTGTTAACATTGCCAAAGCAAGTGAGGTAGATAAAATATAAAGTGAATATATTAAGTGAGATAAACAACAAATTAACAGTAAACATTACACATACAGAAGTTTCCAAACAATAAAGGCAATCCAAATGTCATATTATATATATACAGTGTTTTAACAATGTACAAATGGTTAAAGGACACAAGATAAAATAAATAAGCATAAATATGGGTTGTATTTACAATGGTGTTTGTTCTTCACTGGTTGCCCTTTTCTCATGGCAACAGGTCACACATCTTGCTGCTGTGATGGCACACTGTGGAATTTCACCCAGTAGATATGGGAGTTTATCAAAATTGGATTTGTGTAATCTGAGGGAAATATGTCTCTCTAATATGGTCATACATTGGACAGGAGGTTAGGAAGTGCAGCTCAGTTTCCACCTCATTTTGTGGGCAGTGAGCACATAGCCTGTCTTCTCTTGAGAGCCATGTCTGCCTACGATGGCCTTTCTCAATAGCAAGGCTATGCTCACTGAGTCTGTACATAGTCAAAGCTTTCCTTAATTTTGGGTAAGTCACAGTGGTCAGGTATTTATAGGTGGTTATAGAATTGAACGGCTCTTTTCTGGATTTTGATAATTAGTGGGTATCGGCCTAATTCTGCTCTGCATTATTTGGTGTTCTACGTTGTAGACGGGGATATTTTTGCAGAATTCTGCGTGCAGAGTCTCAATTTGGTGTTTGTCCCATTTTGTCTGTGTACAGACCTCACAACCATAAAGGGCAATTGATTCAAGTATTTTTTTGCCAAATCCTAATTGGTATGTTGAAATTTATGTTGCCCTTCTTGCCTTGTCTCTCAGATCTCTCTCCTCTTTTCTATTACTCCCTCTCTCTCCTCTTTTCTATTACCTCTCTCTCTCTCTCTCCTCTTTTCTATTACCTCTCTCTCTCTCTCCTCTTTTCTATTACCTCTCTCTCTCTCTCTCCTCTTTTCTATTACCTCTCTCTCTCTCTCTCCTCTTTTCTATTACTCTCTCTCTTTCTCTTACTCTCTCTCTCTCCTCTTTTCTATTACCTCTCTCTCCTCTTTTCTCTTACCTCTCTCTCTCTCCTCTTACCTCTCTCTCCTCTTACCTCTCTCTCCTCTTACCCTCTCCTCTCTCTCTCTCTCTCTCTCTCTCTCTCCTCTTACCTCTCTCTCCTATTACCTCTCTCTCCTCTTTTCTATTACCTCTCTCTCTCTCTCTCTCCTCTTACCTCTCTCTCCTCTTACCTCTCTCTCCTCTTACCCTCTCTCTCTCCTCTTTTCTCTTACCTCTCTCTCTCTCTCTCTCTCTCCTCTTTTCTCTTACCTCTCTCCTCTTTTCTATTACCTCTCTCTCTCTCCTCTCTTACCTCTCTCTCCTCTTTCTCTTACCTCTCTCTCCTCTTTTCTCTTACCTCTCTCTCTCTCTCCTCTTTTCTCTTACCTCTCTCTCCTCTTTCTATTACCTCTCTCTCTCTCCTCTTACCTCTCTCTCCTCTTACCTCTCTCCTCTTTTCTCTTACCTCTCTCCTCTTTTCTCTTACCTCTCTCTCTCTCTCTCCTCTTTCTCTTACCTCTCTCTCCTCTTTTCTCTTACCTCTCCCTCTCTCTCTCTCTCTCCTCTTCTCTTACCTCTCCCTCTCTCTCTCTCTTTTCTCTTACTCTCCTCTCTCTCTCTCTCCTCTTTCTCTTACCTCTCCCTCTCTCTCTCACTCTCCTCTTTCTCTTACCTCTCCCTCTCTCTCTCTCTCCTCTTTCTCTTACCTCCCTCTCTCTCTCTCCTCTTTTCTCTTACCTCTCTCTCTCTCTCTCTCTCCTCTTACCTCTCTCTCTCTCTCTCTCTTTCCTCTTACCTCTCCCCTCTCTCTCTCTCCTCTTTTCTCTTACCTCTCCCTCTCTCTCCTCTTTTCTCTTACCTCTCCCCCTCTCTCTCTCCTCTTTTCTCTTACCTCTCTCTCTCTCTCTCTCCTCTTTCCTCTTACCTCTCCCTCTCTCTCTCTCTCCTCTTTTCTCTTACCTCTCCCTCTCTCTCCTCTTTTCTCTTACCTCTCCCCCTCTCTCTCTCTCCTCTTTCTCTTACCTCTCTCTCTCTCTCTCTCTCCTCTTTTCTCTTACCTCTCCCTCTCTCTCCTCTTTTCTCTTACTCTCCCTCTCTCTCCTCTTTTCTCTTACCTCTCCTCTCTCTCTCTCCTTTCTCTAACCTCTCTCTCTCTCCTCTTTTCTCTTACTCTCTCTCTCTCTCTCTCCTCTTTCCTCTTACTCTCCCCTCTCTCTCTCTCCTCTTTTCTCTTACTCTCCCTCTCTCTCACTCTTTTCTCTTACCTCTCCCTCTCTCTCTCTCCTCTTTTCTCTTACTCTCTCTCTCTCTCTCTCTCTCCTCTTTTCTCTTACCTCTCCCTCTCTCTCTCCTCTTTTCTCTTACCTCTCCCTCTCTCTCTCCTCTTTTCTCTTACCTCTCTCTCTCTCTCTCTCATCAAACATCATACATTTTGTGTTCATGTTCATTACTTGTGTCTTTCTGAGCCCGCTGTCTGACCCTTTCTGGGGCTGTGTGTAGATGCCTAGATGCCATCGAGCAGGGCACTTATCTACAACTACAACTTTTCTCTCATTCTCTCATAGACACGAGTTTGCTTCCCTCTGCTGGAAGTAGAGGGTACAGCAACATAGATTAAACTCACTTTATTCAACCGGCCAAATGGGACTCCGCCCTATGGGACTCCCAATACCAAATCAAATCAAATCAAATTTTATTTGTCACATACACATGGTTAGCATATGTTAATGCGAGTGTAGCGAAATGCTTGTGCTTCTAGTTCCGACAATGCAGTAATAACCAACAAGTAGTCTAACTAACAATTCCAAAACTACTGTCTTATACACAGTGTAAGGGGATAAAGAATATGTACATAAGGATATATGAATGAGTGATGGTACAGAGCAGCATACAGTAGATGGTATCGAGTACAGTATATACATATGAGATGAGTATGTAAACAAAGTGTCATAGTTAAAGTGGCTAGTGATACATGTATTACATAAGGATGCAGTCGATGATATAGATAGAGTACAGTATATACGTATGCATATGAGATGAATAATGTAGGGTAAGTAACATTATATAAGGTAGCATTGTTTAAAGTGGCTAGTGATATATTTACATAATTTCCCATCAATTCCCATTATTAAAGTGGCTGGAGTTGAGTCAGTGTCAGTGTCAGTGTGTTGGCAGCAGCCACTCAATGTTAGTGGTGGCTGTTTAACATTACATTTACATTTACATTTACATTTAAGTCATTTAGCAGACGCTCTTATCCAGAGCGACTTACAAATTGGTGCATACACCTTATGACAACCAGTGGAACAGCCACTTGCATCTAAATCTTGTTGGGGGGGAGAAGGATTACCTACCCTTACTTACCCTATCCTAGGTATTCCTTGAAGAGGTGGGGTTTCAGGTGTCTCCGGAAGGTGGTGATTGACTCCGCTGTCCTGGCGTCGTGAGGGAGTTTGTTCCACCATTAGGGGGCCAGAGCAGCGAACAGTTTTGACTGGGCTGAGCGGGAACTGTACTTCCTCAGTGGTAGGGAGGCGAGCAGGCCAGAGGTGGATGAACGCAGTGCCCTTGTTTGGGTGTAGGGCCTGATCAGAGCCTGGAGGTACATTTACATTTAAGTCATTTAGCAGACGCTCTTATCCAGAGCGACTTACAAATTGGTGCATACACCTTATGACAACCAGTGGAACAGCCACTTGCATCTAAATCTTGTTGGGGGAGAAAGGGGGGTGAGAAGGATTACTTACCCTTACTTACCCTATCCTAGGTATTCCTTGAAGAGGTGGGGTTTCAGGTGTCTCCGGAAGGTGGTGATTGACTCCGCTGTCCTGGCGTCGTGAGGGAGTTTGTTCCACCATTGGGGGCCAGAGCAGCGAACAGTTTTGACTGGGCTGAGCGGGAACTGTACTTCCTCAGTGGTAGGGAGGCGAGCAGGCCAGAGGTGGATGAACGCAGTGCCCTTGTTTGGGTGTAGGGCCTGATCAGAGCCTGGAGGTACTGAGGTGCCGTTCCCCTCACAGCTCCGTAGGCGAGCACCATGGTCTTGTAGCGGATGCGAGCTTCAACTGGAAGCCAGTGGAGAGAGCGGAGGAGCGGGGTGACGTGGAGAGAACTTGGGAAGGTTGAACACCAGACGGGCTGCGGCGTTCTGGATGAGTTGTAGGGGTTTAATGGCACAGGCAGGGAGCCCAGCCAACAGCGAGTTGCAGTAATCAAGACGGGAGATGACAAGTGCCTGGATTAGGACCTGCGCCGCTTCCTGTGTGAGGCAGGGTCGTACTCTGCGGATGTTGTAGAGCATGAACCTACAGGAACGGGACACCGCCTTGATGTTAGTTGAGAACGTCAGGGTGTTGTCCAGGATCACGCCAAGGTTCTTAGCGCTCTGGGAGGAGGACACAATGGAGTTGTCAACCGTGATGGCGAGATCATGGAACGGGCAGTCCTTCCCCGGGAGGAAGAGGAGCTCCGTCTTGCTGAGGTTCAGCTTGAGGTGGTGATCCGTCATCCACACTGATATGTCTGCCAGACATGCAGAGATGCGATTCGCCACCTGGTCATCAGAAGGGGGAAAGGAGAAGATTAATTGTGTGTCGTCTGCATAGCAATGATAGGAGAGACCATGTGAGGTTATGACAGAGCCAAGTGACTTGGTGTATAGCGAGAATAAGAGAGGGCCTAGAACAGAGCCCTGGGGGACACCAGTGGTGAGAGCGCGTGGTGAGGGAGACAGATTCTCGCCACGCCACCTGGTAGGAGCGACCTGTCAGGTAGGACGCAACAAGCGTGGGCCGCGCCGGAGATGCCCAACTCGGAGAGGGTGGAGAGGAGGATCTGATGGTTCACAGTATCGAAGGCAGCCGATAGGTCTAGAAGGATGAGAGCAGAGGAGAGAGAGTTAGCTTTAGCAGTGCGGAGCGCCTCCGTGATACAGAGAAGAGCAGTCTCAGTTGAATGACTAGTCTTGAAACCTGACTGGTTTGGATCAAGAAGGTCATTCTGAGAGAGATAGCGGTAGAGCTGGCCAAGGACGGCACGCTCAAGAGTTTTGGAGAGAAAAGAGAGAAGGGATACTGGTCTGTAGTTGTTGACATCGGAGGGATCGAGTGTAGGTTTTTTCAGAAGGGGTGCAACTCTCGCTCTCTTGAAGACGGGAGGGACGTAGCCAGCGGTCAGGGATGAGTTGATGAGCGAGGTGAGGTAAGGGAGAAGGTCTCCGGAAATGGTCTGGAGAAGAGAGGAGGGGATAGGGTCAAGCGGGCAGGTTGTTGGGCGGCCGGCCGTCACAAGACGCGAGATTTCATCTGAGAGAGAGGGGAGAAAGAGGTCAGAGCATAGGGTAGGGCAGTGTGAGCAGAACCAGCGGTGTCGTTTGACTTAGCAAACGAGGATCGGATGTCATCGACCTTCTTTTCAAAATGGTTGACGAAGTCATCTGCAGAGAGGGAGGAGGGAGGGGGGGAGGATTCAGGAGGGAGGAGAAGGTGGCAAAGAGCTTCCTAGGGTTAGAGGCAGATGCTTGGAATTTAGAATGGTAGAAAGTGGCTTTAGCAGCAGAGACAGAGGAGGAAAATGTAGAGAGGAGGGAGTGAAAGTATGCCAGGTCCGCAGGGAGGCGAGTTTTCCTCCATTTCCGCTCGGCTGCCCGGAGCCCTGTTCTGTGAGCTCGCAATGAGTCGTCGAGCCACGGAGCGGGAGGGGAGGACCGAGCCGGCCTGGAGGATAGGGGACATAGGGAGTCAAAGGATGCAGTAAGGGAGGAGAGGAGGGTTGAGGAGGCAGAATCAGGAGATAGGTTGGAGAAAGTTTGAGCAGAGGGAAGAGAAGATAGGATGGAAGAGGAGAGAGTAGCGGGGGAGAGAGAGCGAAGGTTGGGACGGCGCGATACCATCCGAGTAGGGGCAGTGTGGGAAGTGTTGGATGAGAGCGAGAGGGAAAAGGATACAAGGTAGTGGTCGGAGACTTGGAGGGGAGTTGCAATGAGGTTAGTGGAAGAACAGCATCTAGTAAAGATGAGGTCAAGCGTATTGCCTGCCTTGTGAGTAGGGGGAAGGTGAGAGGGTGAGGTCAAAAGAGGAGAGGAGTGGAAAGAAGGAGGCAGAGAGGAATGAGTCAAAGGTAGACGTGGGGAGGTTAAAGTCGCCCAGAACTGTGAGAGGTGAGCCGTCCTCAGGAAAGGAGCTTATCAAGGCATCAAGCTCATTGATGAACTCTCCAAGGGAACCTGGAGGGCGATAAATGATAAGGATGTTAAGCTTGAAAGGGCTGGTAACTGTGACAGCATGGAATTCAAAGGAGGCAATAGACAGATGGGTAAGGGGAGAAAGAGAGAAAGACCACTTGGGAGAGATGAGGATCCCGGGTGCCACCACCCCGCTGACCAGAAGCTCGGGTGTGCGAGAACACGTGGGCGGACGAGGAGAGAGCAGTAGGAGTAGCAGTGTTATCTGTGGTGATCCATGTTTCCGTCAGTGCCAAGAAGTCAAGGGACTGGAGGGAGGCATAGGCTGAGATGAACTCTGCCTTGTTGGCCGCAGATTGGCAGTTCCAGAGGCTACCGGAGACCTGGAACTCCACGTGGGTCGTACGCGCTGGGACCACCAGGTTAGGTGGTCGCGCCACGCGGTGTGGAGCGTTTGTATGGTCTGTGCAGAGAGGAGAGAACAGGGATAGACAGACACATAGTTGACAGGCTACAGAAAAGGCTACGCTAATGCAAGGAAATTGAATGACAAGCGGACTACACGTCTCGAATGTTCAGAAAGTTAGGCTTACGTAGCAAGAATCTTATTGACTAAAATGATTAAAATGATACAGTACTGCTAAAGTAGGCTAGCTGGCAGTAGCTGCGTTGTTGACACTACACTAATCAAGTCGTTCCGTTGAGTGTAATAATTTCTACAGTGCTGCTATTCGGGGCTAGCTGGCTAGCTAGCAGTGTTGTTTACGTTACGTTGAGTTAAAAGAACGACAATAGCTGGCTAGCGAACCTCAGTGAATTAAGATAATCACTCCAAGGCTACACACACTAAACTACACAATTATCTTGAAACAAAGACAGCTATGTAGCTAGCTAACACTGAACTAATCAAGTCGTACAGTTGAGTGAATAGCACTACAGTGATGCTAATCTGTGTGCGTTAGCTAGCGTTGCTAGCTCCTGGGCGAATAGCAGTGAAGGCTACGTTAGGGCGACGAATACGAAATACGATAATATGCAATTATCTCTGATACAAGGACGGCTATGTAGCTAGCTAAGAAGAATGGCTAAGATTATGTAGCTAGCTAACAGTAAACTAATCAAGTCGTACAGTTGAGTGAATAGCACTACAGTGATGCTAATCTGTGTGCGTTAGCTAGCGTTAGCTAGCTCCTGGGTGAATAGCAGTGAAGGCTACGTTAGGGCGACGAAATACGATAATTATGCAATTATCTCTGATACAAGGACGGCTATGTAGCTAGCTAAGAAGAATTGCTAAGATTAGACAAATCAACCGTTGTACTATAATGAAATGTAATGAAAAAGTTATACAACCTGCAGAGCGAAGTGCGAATGCGACCGCTCGCTCCAACCGGAACCGGAAACACACAGTCTGATGGCCTTGAGATAGAAGCTGTTTTTCAGTCTTTCGGTCCCAGCTTTGATGCACCTGTACTGGCCTCGCCTTCTGGATGATAGTGGGGTGAACAGGCAGTGGCTCGGGTGGTTGATGTCCTTGATGATCTTTATGGCCTTCCTGTAACATCGGGTGGTGTAGGTGTCCTGGAGGGCAGGTAGTTTGCCCCCGGTGATGCGTTGTGCAGATCTCACTACCCTCTGGAGAGCCTTACGGTTGAGGGTGGAGCAGTTGCCATACCAGGCGGTGATACAGCCCGCCAGGATGCTCTCGATTGTGCATCTGTAGAAGTTTGTGAGTGCTTTTGGTGACAAGCCGAATTTCTTCAGCCTCCTGAGGTTGAAGAGGCGCTGCTGCGCCTTCTTCACGATGCTGTCTGTGTGAGTGGACCAATTCAGTTTGTCTGTGATGTGTATGCCGAGGAACTTAAAACTTGCTACCCTCTCCACTACTGTTCCATCGATGTGGATAGGGGGTGTTCCCTCTGCTGTTTCCTGAAGTCCACAATCATCTCCTTAGTTTTGTTGACGTTGAGTGTGAGGTTATTTTCCTGACACCACACTCCGAGGGCCCTCACCTCCTCCCTGTAGGCCGTCTCGTCGTTGTTGGTAATTAAGCCTACCACTGTTGTGTCGTCCGCAAACTTGATGATTGAGTTGGAGGCGTGCGTGGCCACGCAGTCGTGAGTGAACAGGAGTACAGGAGAGGGCTCAGAACGCACCCTTGTGGGGCCCCAGTGTTGAGGATCAGCGGGGAGGAGATGTTGTTGCCTACCCTCACCACCTGGGGGCGGCCCGTCAGGAAGTCCAGTACCCAGTTGCACAGGGCGGGGTCGAGACCCAGGGTCGACGAGCTTGGAGGGTACTATGGTGTTGAATGCCGAGCTGTAGTCGATGAACAGCATTCTCACGTAGGTATTCCTCTTGTACAGATGGGTTAGGGAAGTGTGCAGTGTGGTTGAGATTGCATCGTCTGTGGACCTATTTGGGCGGTAAGCAAATTGGAGTGGGTCTAGGGTGTCAGGTAGGGTGGAGGTGATATGGTCCTTGACTAGTCTCTCAAAGCACTTCATGATGACGGAAGTGAGTGCTAGTAGTGGTAGTCATTTAGCTCAGTTACCTTAGCTTTCTTGGGAACAGGAACAATGGTGGCCCTCTTGAAGCATGTGGGAACAGCAGACTGGTATTGGGATTGATTGAATATGTCCGTAAACACACCGGCCAGCTGGTCTGCGCATGCTCTGAGGGCGCGGCTGGGGATGCCGTCTGGGCCTGCAGCCTTGCGAGGGTTAACACGTTTAAATGTCTTACTCACCTCGGCTGCAGTGAAGGAGAGACCGCATGTTTTCGTTGCAGGCCGTGTCAGTGGCACTGTATTGTCCTCAAAGCGGGCAAAAGTTATTTAGTCTGCCTGGGAGCAAGACATCCTGGTCCGTGACTGGGCTGGATTACTTCCTGTAGTCCGTGATTGACTGTAGACCCTGCCACATGCCTCTTGTGTCTGAGCCGTTGAATTGAGATTCTACTTTGTCTCTGTACTGACGCTTAGCTTGTTTGATAGCCTTGCGGAGGGAATAGCTGCACTGTTTGTATTCGGTCATGTTACCAGACACCTTGCCCTGATTAAAAGCAGTGGTTCGCGCTTTCAGTTTCACGCGAATGCTGCCATCAATCCACGGTTTCTGGTTGGGGAATGTTTTAATCGTTGCTATGGGAACGACATCTTCAACGCACGTTCTAATGAAGTCGCACACCGAATCAGCGTATTCGTCAATGTTGTTATCTGACGCAATACGAAACATATCCCAGACCACGTGATGGAAGCAGTCTTGGAGTGTGGAGTCAGCTTGGTCGGACCAGCGTTGGACAGACCTCAGCGTGGGAGCCTCTTGTTTAAGTTTCTGTCTGTAGGCAGGGATCAACAAAATGGAGTCGTGGTCAGCTTTTCCGAAAGGGGGTCGGGGCAGGGCCTTATATGCGTCGCGGAAGTTAGAGTAACAATGATCCAAGGTTTTTCCACCCCTGGTTGCACAATCGATATGCTGATAAAATTTAGGAGTCTTGTTTTCAGATTAGCTAAAATCCCCAGCTACAATGAATGCAGCCTCCAGATAAATGGTTTCCAGTTTGCAAAGAGTTAAATAAAGTTCGTTCAGAGCCATCGATGTGTCTGCTTGGGGGATATATACGGCTGTGATTATAATCGAAGAGAATTCTCTTGGTAGATAATGCGGTCTACATTTGATTGTGAGGAATTCTAAATCAGGTGAACAGAAGGATTTGAGTTCCTGTATGTTTCTTTCATCACACCATGTCTCGTTAGTCATGAGGCATACGCCCCGCCCCTCTTCTTACCAGAAAGGTGTTTGTTTCTGTCGGCGCGATGCGTGGAGAAACCCGTTGGCTGCACCGCCTCGGATAGCGTCTCTCCAGTGAGCCATGTTTCCGTGAAGCACAGAACGTTACAGTCTCTGATGTCCCTCTGGAATGCTACCCTTGCTCGGATTTCATCAACCTTGCTGTCTAGACACTGGACATTGACAAGAAGAATGCTAGGGAGTGGTGCACGGTGTGCCCGTCTCCGGAGTCTGACCAGAAGACCGCCTCGTTTCCCTCTTTTCGTTTTCTTGGGTCGCTGCATGCGATCCATTCCGTTGTCCTGTTTGTAAGGCAGAACACAGGATCCGCGTCGCGAAAAACATATTCTTGGTCGTACTGATGGTGAGTTGACGCTGATCTTATATTCAGTAGTTCTTCTCGACTGTATGTAATGAAACCTAAGATGACCTGGGGTACTAATGTAAGAAATAACACGTAAAAAACAAAAAACTGCATAGGAACGCGAAGCGACGCGGCCATCTCTGTCGGCGCCGGAAGTCTAAGATACAGCCTGGATTCGAACTGTAATGACGCCTCTTGCCTTAGACCAAATTTTACTTCCACTTTTTAACCCAACCCTCTGAAAGACACAGGATCTGGGGTGGGGGGTTAATGCCGGACAGCTCAAGAACACAGCGGCAGGCAATACCAGAAAACCTCCAGTTGCCAGGTTACTTCCATCCAGATTTTGTCCTTCAGACACGAATCCAGTTGCTGGATTGCCTCGCTAACCAATCACCCATTATGATGGATCCCCACACTAGGTCAGTGATCTCTATCTATTTTTTTAAACCTTTATTTAACTAGGCAAGTCAGTTAAGAACAAATTCTTATTTTCGATGACGGCCTGGGAACTGCCTGTTCAGGGGCAGAATGACAGATTTGTACCTTGTCAGCTCGGGGATTTGAACTTGCAACCTTCGGTTACTAGTCCAACACTCTAACCACTAGGCTACCCTGCCGCCCCAGGACACACGTATGTCACTGTACTCTCAGTCAATTGCAATTACAGATACTAAATATTGCCTGTATGTTTTCAAGCAAGAAAAGAGAAGTTATAATTTAGACCTTCCATCTCTCTCTCTACAGTTCCATTCCATTTGATTGATGATAATCAGAAACTATCATAAACAGGCACCATAAACTTTTGAGGAAACCACTTTCTGAATTCTCATGTGTACGTCTTAGCGTATACGTTGGTAATAAATAATAAACAGTTGTGGCCAAATGTTTTGAAAATGACACAAATATTAATTTTCACAAAATCTGCTGCCTCAGTTTGTATGATGGCAATTTGCATATACTCCAGAATGTTATGAAGAGTGATCAGATGAATTGCAATTAATTGCAAAGTCCCTCTTTGCCATGCAAATGAACTGAATCCCCCAAAAAAACATTTCCACTGCATTTCAGCCCTGCCACAAAGGACCAGCTGACATCATGTCAGTGATTCTCTCGTTAACACAGGTGTGAGTGTTGACGAGGACAAAGCTGGAGATCACTCTGTCATGCTGATTGAATTCAAAATAACAGACTGGAAGCTTCAAAAGAAGGGTGGTGCTTGGAATCATTGTTCTTCCTCTGTCAACCATGGTTACATGCAAGGAAACACGTGCCATCATCATTGCTTTGCACAAAAAAGAGCTTCACAGGCAAGGATATTGCTGCCAGTAAGATTGCACCTAAATCAACCATTTATCGGACCACTATTTATACATTAGTGATATATAATATACAATAGTGATTTATGCTATACATTAATGATATATAATATACAATAGTGATTTATGCTATACATTAATGATATATAATATACAATAGTGATTTATGCTATACATTAGTGATATATAATATACAATAGTGATTTATGCTATACATTAATGATATATAATATACAATAGTGATTTATTTATATTTATATTATTTATTTACATAGCAGTTGTCAACAAGAGACGGTTTTGGTTTTTGAGAAAACCCATAAACTATAAAAGAGACGGTTTTGGTTTTGAGAAAACCCATAAACTATAAAAGAGACGGTTTTGGTTTTTGAGAAAACCCATAAACTATAAAAGAGACGGTTTTGGTTTTGGAGAAAACCCATAAACTATAAAAGAGACGGTTTTGGTTTGGAGAAAACCCATAAACTATAAAAGAGACGGTTTTGGTTTTGAGAAAACCCATAAACTATAAAAGAGACGGTTTTGGTTTTGAGAAAACCCATAAACTATAAAAGAGACGGTTTTGGTTTTGAGAAAACCCATAAACTATAAAAGAGACGGTTTTGGTTTTTGAGAAAACCCATAAACTATAAAAGAGACGGTTTTGGTTTGGAGAAAACCCATAAACTATAAAAGAGACGGTTTTGGTTTTGGAGAAAACCCATAAACTATAAAAGAGACGGTTTTGGTTTGGAGAAAACCCATAAACTATAAAAGAGACGGTTTTGGTTTTGAGAAAACCCATAAACTATAAAAGAGACGGTTTTGGTTTTTGAGAAAACCCATAAACTATAAAAGAGACGGTTTTGGTTTTTGAGAAAACCCATAAACTATAAAAGAGACGGTTTTGGTTTTGGAGAAAACCCATAAACTATAAAAGAGACGGTTTTGGTTTTGAGAAAACCCATAAACTATAAAAAGAGCCAGCTAAGGTTTGGCAGTTTATATCTCTGCAGGACTCTGGGTACGACCCAACCTCTCCCCATAGTGTGTGTGTGTGTGTGTGTGTGTGTGTGTGTGTGTGTGTGTGTGTGTGTGTGTGTGTGTGTGTGTGTGTGTGTGGGCTCCACGTTCGTGATCCCAGCTAGTTTTCTCTTTTAGTGTTTTCTATATAGAGTTTGGCCTGGCGTTTTAGTGTGTTATAAATAATAATATATGCCATTTAGCGGCCGCTTTTATCCAAAGCGACTTACAGTCATGTGTGCATACATTCTACGTATGGGTGGTCCCGGGAATCGAACCCACTACCCTGGCGTTACAAGCGCCATGCTCTACCAACTGAGCTACAGGACTACTATAAACAAGACATTGATCAGGGGTTGAGTAAGAAAGTTAGAGACGGTCAAAAGTCCCAATACATACTAATGCTAATCTCCCCTGCTTTTGGTAATGGTGAGAGGTTAGCATGTCTGACCTTGACCCTCTGTAACTTTTTCTCTCATTCACGATTCCTTCAGGATTATGCGTAACCACGGTAACATTATTGTAGAAGTGTTTAGAAACTATGTTCTATTCTTCTTTATAATATTTTTTTTTTTTTTTTTACCAGGTAAGTTGACTGAGAACACATTCTAAGTTTACAGTAACGACCTGGGGAATAGTAACGGGGCGATGAATGAGCCAATTGAAGCTGATTGGGTGGCCACGATTGGGTGGCCACGATTGGGTGGCCACGATTGGGTGGCCACGATGGTAAAAAGGCCAGATTGGGAATTTAGCCAAGACCCTTACGATAAGTACCATGGGTTCTTTAGTGATTACAGAGAGTCAGGACACCTGTTTAACATCCCATCCTAAAGACAACACCCAACACAGGGCAATATCCCCAATCACTGCCCTGGGGAATTGAGATATGTTTTTAGACCAGAGGAAAGAGTGCCTCCTACTGGCCCTCCAACACCACTTCCAGCAGCATCTGGTCAACCCATCCAGGGGCCGACCAGGACCAACCCTGCTTAGCTTCAGAAGTTTAACGTCAAAGGCAAGCCAGCAGGGATCCAGGGTGTAATGCTGTGACCATTCATTTCTGTTGGGCACAACAGAAACACAACCAAAACATACTGCAAATCTATCCAAGTTTGTAGAATCACAAGCTTGACGTCGTCATTGCATTGGAATATGGGACCAAAATACTTCACTTTATTTATAAGAATCTTTAGGGATGTCAATCATTTTGACCCCTACCTTTGTGAAAATAATACCTGTTAAACAAAATACCATTCTCTGATTGTATTAGTATCAAATAATATAATTCCACAATTTATTTTTAGCATAAAATATAGCTCAGTATTGGAAATATTTCTTTCATACAGTCATTATTGCTCATCTTTATTAAGGGTTTCAATACTTTCAGATCCCACTATAGGTATAGCAGTATACTGTAGGTAGGTAGTAACAGCAGACAGCAGACAGTAACAGCAGTATACTGTAGGTAGGTAGTATACTGTAGGTAGGTAGTATACTGTAGGTAGGTAGTATACTGTAGGTAGGTAGTATACTGTAGGTAGGTAGTAACAGCAGACAGTAACAGCAGTATACTGTAAGTATACTGTAGTTGGGGTAAAGGATAGATAATAGACAGTAACAGTATACTGTAGGTAGGGGTAAAGGATAGATAATAGACAGTAACAGCAGTATAATGGTCCTTCTGTAGCTCAGTTGGTAGAGCATGGCGCTTGTAACGCCAGGGTAGTGGGTTCGATTCCCGGGACCACCCATACGTAGAATGTATGCACACATGACTGTAAGTCGCTTTGGATAAAAGCGTCTGCTAAATGGCATATATTATTATTATTATTACTGTAGGTAGGAGTAAAGGATAGATAATAGACAGTAACAGCAGTATACTGTAGGTAGGGGTAAAGGATAGATAATAGACAGTAACAGCAGTATACTGTAGGTAGGGGTAAAGGATAGATAATAGACAGTACCAGCAGTATACTGTAGGTAGGGGTAAAGGATAGATAATAGACAGTAACAGCAGTATACTGTAGGTAGGGGTAAAGGATAGATAATAGACAGTAACAGTAGTATACTGTAGGTAGGGGTAAAGGATAGATAATAGACAGTAACAGCAGTATACTGTAGGTAGGGGTAAAGGATAGATAATAGACAGTAACAGTAGTATACTGTAGGTAGGGGTAAAGGATAGATAATAGACAGTAACAGCAGTATACTGTAGGTAGGGGTAAAGGATAGATAATAGACAGTAACAGCAGTATACTGTAGGTAGGGGTAAAGGATAGATAATAGACAGTAACAGCAGTATACTGTAGGTAGGGGTAAAGGATAGATAATAGACAGTAACAGCAGTATACTGTAGGTAGGGGTAAAGGATAGATAATAGACAGTAACAGCAGTATACTGTAGGTAGGGGTAAAGGATAGATAATAGACAGTAACAGTAGTATACTGTAGGTAGGGGTAAAGGATAGATAATAGACAGTAACAGCAGTATACTGTAGGTAGGGGTAAAGGATAGATAATAGACAGTAACAGCAGTATACTGTAGGTAGGGGTAAAGGATAGATAATAGACAGTAACAGCAGTATACTGTAGGTAGGGGTAAAGGATAGATAATAGACAGTAACAGTATACTGTAGGTAGGGGTAAAGGATAGATAATAGACAGTAACAGCAGTATACTGTAGGTAGGATACATAATAGACAGTAACAGCAGTATACTGTAGGTAGGGGTAAAGGATAGATAATAGACAGTAACAGCAGTATACTGTAGGTAGGGGTCAAGGATAGATAATAGACAGTAACAGCAGTATACTGTAGGTAGGGGTAAAGGATAGATAATAGACAGTAACAGCAGTATACTGTAGGTAGGGGTAAAGGATAGATAATAGACAGTAACAGCAGTATACTGTAGGTAGGGGTAAAGGATAGATAATAGACAGTAACAGCAGTATACTGTAGGTAGAGGTAAAGGATAGATAATAGACAGTACCAGCAGTATACTGTAGGTAGGGGTAAAGGATAGATAATAGACAGTAACAGCAGTATACTGTAGGTAGGGGTAAAGGATAGATAATAGACAGTAACAGCAGTATACTGTAGGTAGGGGTAAAGGATAGATAATAGACAGTAACAGTAGTATACTGTAGGTAGGGTAAAGGATAGATAATAGACAGTAACAGCAGTATACTGTAGGTAGGGGTAAAGGATAGATAATAGACAGTAACAGTAGTATACTGTAGGTAGGGGGTAAAGGATAGATAATAGACAGTAACAGCAGTATACTGTAGGTAGGGGTAAAGGATAGATAATAGACAGTAACAGCAGTATACTGTAGTTAGGGGTAAAGGATAGATAATAGACAGTAACAGCAGTATACTGTAGGTAGAGGTAAAGGATAGATAATAGACAGTAACAGCAGTATACTGTAGGTAGGGGTAAAGGATAGATAGACAGTAACAGTAGTATACTGTAGGTAGTGGTAAAGGATAGATAATAGACAGTAACAGTAGTATAATGTAGGTAGGGTAAATGATAGATAATAGACAGTAACAGCAGTATAATGTAGGTAGGGTAAAGGATAGATAATAGACAGTAACAGCAGTATACTGTAGTTAGGGTAAAGGATAGATAATAGACAGTAACAGCAGTATACTGTAGGTAGGATAGATAATAGACAGTAACAGCAGTATACTGTAGGTAGGATAGATAATAGACAGTAACAGCAGTATACTGTAGGTAGGATAGATAATAGACAGTAACAGCAGTATACTGTAGGTAGGGGTAAAGGATAGATAATAGACAGTAACAGCAGTATACTGTAGGTAGGGGTAAAGGATAGATAATAGACAGTAACAGCAGTATACTGTAGGTAGGGGTAAAGGATAGATAATAGACAGCAATAGCAGTATACTGTAGGTAGGGGTAAAGGATAGATAATAGACAGTAACAGCAGTATACTGTAGGTAGGGTAAAGGATAGATAATAGACAGTAACAGCAGTATACTGTAGGTAGGGGTAAAGGATAGATAATAGACAGCAATAGCAGTATACTGTAGGTAGGGGTAAAGGATAGATAATAGACAGTAACAGCAGTATACTGTAGGTAGGGGTAAAGGATAGATAATAGACAGTAACAGCAGTATACTGTAGGTAGGGGTAAAGGATAGATAATAGACAGTAACAGCAGTATACTGTAGGTAGGGGTAAAGGATAGATAATAGACAGTAACAGTAGTATACTGTAGGTAGGGGTAAAGGATAGATAATAGACAGTAACAGCAGTATACTGTAGGTAGGGGTAAAGGATAGATAATAGACAGTAACAGTAGTATACTGTAGGTAGGGGTAAAGGATAGATAATAGACAGTAACAGCAGTATACTGTAGGTAGGGGTAAAGGATAGATAATAGACAGTAACAACAGTATACTGTAGGTAGGGGTAAAGGATAGATAATAGACAGTAACAGCAGTATACTGTAGGTAGGGTAAAGGATAGATAATAGACAGTAACAGCAGTATACTGTAGGTAGGGGTAAAGGACAGATGATAGACAGTAACAGCAGTATACTGTAGGTAGGTAGTATACTTTAGGTAGGTAGTATACTGTAGGTAGGTAGTAACAGCAGACAGTAACAGCAGTATACTGTAAGTATACTGTAGTTGGGGGTAAAGGATAGATAATAGACAGTAACAGTATACTGTAGGTAGGGGTAAAGGATAGATAATAGACAGTAAATAGCAGTATACTGTAGGTAGGGGTAAAGGATAGATAATAGACAGTAACAGCAGTATACTGTAGGTAGGGGTAAAGGATAGATAATAGACAGTAACAGTAGTATACTGTAGGTAGGGGTAAAGGATAGATAATAGACAGTAACAGCAGTATACTGTAGGTAGGGGTAAAGGATAGATAATAGACAGTAACATTAGTATACTGTAGGTAGGGGTAAAGGATAGATAATAGACAGTAACAGCAGTATACTGTAGGTAGGGGTAAAGGATAGATAATAGACAGTAACAGCAGTATACTATAGTTGGGGTAAAGGATAGATAATAGACAGTAACAGTAGTATACTGTAGGTAGGGGTAAAGGATAGATAATAGACAGTAACAGCAGTATACTGTAGGTAGGGGTAAAGGATAGATAATAGACAGTAACAGTAGTATACTGTAGGTAGTGGTAAAGGATAGATAATAGACAGTAACAGTAGTATAATGTAGGTAGGGGTAAAGGATAGATAATAGACAGTAACAGCAGTATAATGTAGGTAGGGGTAAAGGATAGATAATAGACAGTAACAGCAGTATACTGTAGTTAGGGTAAAGGATAGATAATAGACAGTAACAGCAGTATACTGTAGGTAGGATAGATAATAGACAGCAACAGCAGTATACTGTAGGTAGGATAGATAATAGACAGTAACAGCAGTATACTGTAGGTAGGATAGATAATAGACAGTAACAGCAGTATACTGTAGGTAGGGGTAAAGGATAGATAATAGACAGTAACAGCAGTATACTGTAGGTAGGGGTAAAGGATAGATAATAGACAGTAACAGCAGTATACTGTAGGTAGGGGTAAAGGATAGATAATAGACAGCAATAGCAGTATACTGTAGGTAGGGGTAAAGGATAGATAATAGACAGTAACAGCAGTATACTGTAGGTAGGGGTAAAGGATAGATAATAGACAGTAACAGCAGTATACTGTAGGTAGGGGTAAAGGATAGATAATAGACAGTAGCAGCAGTATACTGTAGGTAGGGGTAAAGGATAGATAATAGACAGTAACAGCAGTATACTGTAGGTAGGGGTAAAGGATAGATAATAGACAGTAACAGCAGTATACTGTAGGTAGGGGTAAAGGATAGATAATAGACAGTAACAGCAGTATACTGTAGGTAGGGGTAAAGTGACTAGACAACAGGATAGATAATAGACAGTAACAGCAGTATACTGTAGGTAGGGGTAAAGGATAGATAATAGACAGTAACAGCAGTATACTGTAGGTAGGGGTAAAGGATAGATAATAGACAGTAACAGCAGTATACTGTAGGTAGGGGTAAAGGATAGATAATAGACAGTAACAGCAGTATACTGTAGGTAGGGGTAAAGGATAGATAATAGACAGTAACAGCAGTATACTGTAGGTAGGGGTAAAGGATAGATAATAGACAGTAACAGCAGTATACTGTAGGTAGGGGTAAAGGATAGATAATAGACAGTAACAGCAGTATACTGTAGGTAGGGGTAAAGGATAGATAATAGACAGTAACAGCAGTATAGTGTAGGTAGGTGTAAAGGATAGATAATAGACAGTAACAGCAGTATACTGTAGGTAGGGGTAAAGGATAGATAATAGACAGTAACAGCAGTATACTGTAGGTAGGGGTAAAGGATAGATAATAGACAGTAACAGCAGTATACTGTAGGTAGGGGTAAAGGATAGATAGACAGTAACAGTAGTATACTGTAGGTAGGGGTAAAGGATAGATAATAGACAGTAACAGCAGTATACTGTAGGTAGGGGTAAAGGATAGATAGACAGTAACAGCAGTATACTGTAGGTAGGGGTAAAGGATAGATAATAGACAGTAACAGTAGTATAATGTAGGTAGGGGTAAAGGATAGATAATAGACAGTAACAGCAGTATACTGTAGGTAGGGGTAAAGGATAGATAGACAGTAACAGCAGTATACTGTAGGTAGGGTAAAGGATAGATAATAGACAGTAACAGCAGTATACTGTAGGTAGGGTAAAGGATAGATAGACAGTAACAGCAGTATACTGTAGGTAGGGGTAAAGGATAGATAATAGACAGTAACAGCAGTATACTGTAGTTAGGGGTAAAGGATAGATAGACAGTAACAGTAGTATACCGTAGGTAGGGGTAAAGGATAGATAATAGACAGTAACAGCAGTATACTGTAGTTAGGGCAAAGGATAGATAGACAGCAACAGTAGGTAGGGGTAAAGGATAGATAATAGACAGTAACAGTAGTATAATGTAGGTAGGGGTAAAGGATAGATAATAGACAGTAACAGCAGTATACTGTAGGTAGGGGTAAAGGATAGATAGACAGTAACAGCAGTATACTGTAGGTAGGGGTAAAGGATAGATAATAGACAGTAACAGCAGTATACTGTAGGTAGGGGTAAAGGATAGATAATAGACAGTAACAGCAGTATACTGTAGGTAGGGGTAAAGGATAGATAATAGACAGTAACAGCAGTATACTGTAGGTAGGGGTAAAGGATAGATAATAGACAGTAACAGCAGTATACTGTAGGTAGGGGTAAAGGATAGATAATAGACAGTAACAGCAGTATACTGTAGGTAGGGGTAAAGGATAGATAATAGACAGTAACAGCAGTATACTGTAGTTAGGGGTAAAGGATAGATAGACAGTAACAGTAGTATACTGTAGGTAGGGGTAAAGGATAGATAGACAGTAACAGTAGGTAGGGGTAAAGGATAGATAATAGACAGTAACAGTAGTATAATGTAGGTAGGGGTAAAGGATAGATAATAGACAGTAACAGCAGTATACTGTAGGTAGGGGTAAAGGATAGATAGACAGTAACAGCAGTATACTGTAGGTAGGGTAAAGGATAGATAATAGACAGTAACAGCAGTATACTGTAGGTAGGGGTAAAGGATAGATAATAGACAGTAACAGCAGTATACTGTAGGTAGGGGTAAAGGATAGATAATAGACAGTAACAGCAGTATACTGTAGGTAGGGGTAAAGGATAGATAATAGACAGTAACAGCAGTATACTGTAGGTAGGGGTAAAGGATAGATAATAGACAGTAACAGCAGTATACTGTAGGTAGGGTAAAGGATAGATAATAGACAGTAACAGCAGTATACTGTAGTTAGGGGTAAAGGATAGATAGACAGTAACAGTAGTATACTGTAGGTAGGGGTAAAGGATAGATAATAGACAGTAACAGTAGTATAATGTAGGTAGGGGTAAAGGATAGATAATAGACAGTAACAGCAGTATACTGTAGGTAGGGGTAAAGGATAGATAATAGACAGTAACAGCAGTATACTGTAGTTAGGGGTAAAGGATAGATAGACAGTAACAGTAGTATACTGTAGGTAGGGGTAAAGGATAGATAATAGACAGTAACAGCAGTATACTGTAGTTAGGGTAAAGGATAGATAGACAGTAACAGCAGTATACTGTAGTTAGGGGTAAAGGATAGATAGACAGTAACAGTAGTATACTGTAGGTAGGGGTAAAGGATAGATAATAGACAGTAACAGTAGTATACTGTAGTTAGGGGTAAAGGATAGATAATAGACAGTAACAGTAGTATACTGTAGGTAGGGGTAAAGGATAGATAATAGACAGTAACAGTAGTATACTGTAGTTAGGGTAAAGGATAGACAGTAACAGTAGTATACTGTAGGTAGGGGTAAAGGATAGATAGACAGTAACAGTAGTATACTGTAGGTAGGGGTAAAGGATAGATAATAGACAGTAACAGCAGTATACTGTAGGTAGGGGTAAAGGATAGATAATAGACAGTAACAGCAGTATACTGTAGTTAGGGTAAAGGATAGATAGACAGTAACAGTAGTATACTGTAGGTAGGGGTAAAGGATAGATAATAGACAGTAACAGTAGTATACTGTAGGTAGGGGTAAAGGATAGATAATAGACAGTAACAGCAGTATACTGTAGGTAGGGGTAAAGGATAGATAATAGACAGTAACAGCAGTATACTGTAGGTAGGGGTAAAGGATAGATAATAGACAGTAACAGTAGTATACTGTAGGTAGGGGTAAAGGATAGATAATAGACAGTAACAGCAGTATACTGTAGGTAGAGGTAAAGGATAGATAGACAGTAACAGCAGTATACTGTAGTTAGGGTAAAGGATAGATAATAGACAGTAACAGCAGTATACTGTAGTTAGGGGTAACGGATAGATAGACAGTAACAGTAGTATACTGTAGGTAGGGGTAAAGGATAGATAATAGACAGTAACAGCAGTATACTGTAGTTAGGGTAAAGGATAGATAGACAGTAACAGTAGTATACTGTAGGTAGAGGTAAAGGATAGATAATAGACAGTAACAGTAGTATACTGTAGGTAGGGGTAAAGGATAGATAATAGACAGTAACAGTAGTATACTGTAGGTAGAGGTAAAGGATAGATAATAGACAGTAACAGTAGTATACTGTAGTTAGGGTAAAGGATAGATAGACAGTAACAGTAGTATACTGTAGGTGGGCCAAAAGGGTTGATGCAGATAGTCCGGACAGCTATTGGTTAACTATTTAATTAACTATTCAGCAGTCATTGAGCCTTATGGCTTGGTGGTGGAAGCTGTTCAGGGTCCTGTTGGTTCCATCGGTACTACTTGCCGTGCGGTATCAGTGAGAACAGTCTATGACTTGGGTGGCTGGAGTCTTTGACCATTTTTAGGGCCTTCCTGTACCTATACCTATACCTGACACCGCCTGGTATAGAAGTCCTGTATGGCAGGAAGCTTGGCCCCAGTGATGTACTTGGCCGTACGCTCTACCCCCTGTAATGCCTTGCGGTCGGAGGCTGAGCAGTTGCCATACCAGGCGGTGATGCAGCCAATCAAGATGCTCTCGATGGTGCAGCTGTAGAACTGTTTGAGGATCTGGGGACCCATGGCAAATCTTTTCAGCCTCCTGAGGGGGAAGAGGCGTTGTCGTGCTCTCTTCATGACTGTGTTGATGTGTGTGGACCATGATCATTTGTTGGTGATTGTGGACACCGATGAACTTGAAGCTCTCGGCCCTCTTCACTGTCAGCCCCGTCGATGTGGATGTGGATGTGGGGCTCGGCCCTCTTCACTGTCAGCCCGTCGATGTGGATGTGGGGCTCGGCCCTCTTCACTGTCAGCCCCGTCGATGTGGATGTGGGGCTCGGCCCTCTTCACTGTCAGCCCGGTCGATGTGGATGTGGATGTGGGGCTCGGCCCTCTTCACTGTCAGCCCCGTCGATGTGGATGTGGATGTGGGGCTCGGCCCTCTGCACTGTCAGCCCCGTCGATGTGGATGTGGGGCTCGGCCCTCTGCACTGTCAGCCCTGTCGATGTGGATGTGGGGCTCGGCCCTCTTCACTGTCAGCCCGGTCGATGTGGATGTGGGGCTCGGCCCTCTTCACTGTCAGCCCTGTCGATGTGGATGTGGGGCTCGGCCCTCTTCACTGTCAGCCCTGTCGATGTGGATGTGGGGCTCGGCCCTCTTCACTGTCAGCCCTGTCGATGTGGATGTGGGGCTCGGCCCTCTTCACTGTCAGCCCTGTCGATGTGGATGTGGGGCTCGGCCCTCTTCACTGTCAGCCCTGTCGATGTGGATGTGGGGCTCGGCCCTCTTCACTGTCAGCCCGGTCGATGTGGATGTGGATGTGGGGCTCGGCCCTCTTCACTGTCAGCCCCGTCGATGTGGATGTGGATGTGGGGCTCGGCCCTCTGCACTGTCAGCCCCGTCGATGTGGATGTGGGGCTCGGCCCTCTGCACTGTCAGCCCTGTCGATGTGGATGTGGGGCTCGGCCCTCTTCACTGTCAGCCCTGTCGATGTGGATGTGGGGCTCGGCCCTTCACTGTCAGCCCTGTCGATGTGGATGTGGGGCTCGGCCTCTTCACTGTCAGCCCTGTCGATGTGGATGTGGGGCTCGGCCCTCTTCACTGTCAGCCCTGTCGATGTGGATGTGGGGCTCGGCCCTCTTCACTGTCAGCCCTGTCGATGTGGATGTGGGGCTCGGCCCTCTTCACTGTCAGCCCTGTCGATGTGGATGTGGGGCTCGGCCCTCTTCACTGTCAGCCCCGTCGATGTGGATGTGGGGCTCGGCCCTCTTCACTGTCAGCCCGTCGATGTGGATGTGGGGCTCGGCCCTCTGCACTGTCAGCCCTGTCGATGTGGATGTGGGGCTCGGCCTCTTCACTGTCAGCCCTGTCGATGTGGATGTGGGGCTCGGCCCTCTTCACTGTCAGCCCGTCGATGTGGATGTGGGGCTCGGCCCTCTTCACTGTCAGCACACATCCATATTTTCAAGCATCATGTTGTTTTACTCAGATACTCTTATCCAGAGTGACAATTAGGGTTAAGTTTAGTTTAGTTTAGTTTATTATTTTTATTTTTTACAGGGACAGTGCACATTAATCAACGTTTCAGTAAAAGTGCCGGTTTTAGCCAGCCGGCTAATTTTCAACCGCAGTCCCTGGGCAGGTTATTAAAAACAATTACAATATAGACAATAGCACCATAGACATAGCAACATAGAACAAGCAAGACAGAGCAACATAGAACAAGCAAGATGTAGCATACAGACAGAGCAATATAGGACAAGCAAGATGTAGCATACAGACAGAGCAATATAGGACAAGCAAGATGTAGCATACAGACAGAGCAATATAGGACAAGCAAGACGTAGCATACAGACAGAGCAACATAGGACAAGCAAGATGTAGCATACAGACAGAGCAATATAGGACAAGCAAGATGTAGCATACAGACAGAGCAACATAGGACAAGCAAGATGTAGCATACAGACAGAGCAACATAGGACAAGCAAGACGTAGCATACAGACAGAACAACATAGGACAAGCAGGACGTAGCATACAGACAGAGCAACATAGGACAAGCAAGACGTAGCATACAGACAGAACAACATAGAACAAGCAAGACGTAGCATACAGACAGAGCAACATAGGACAAGCAAGACGTAGCATACAGACAGAGCAACATAGGACAAGCAAGACGTAGCATACAGACAGAGCAACATAGGACAAGCAGGACGTAGCATACAGACAGAGCAATATAGGACAAGCAAGATGTAGCATACAGACAGAGCAATATAGGACAAGCAAGATGTAGCATACAGACAGAGCAATATAGGACAAGCAAGATGTAGCATACAGACAGAGCAATATAGGACAAGCAAGATGTAGCATACAGACAGAGCAATATAGGACAAGCAAGATGTAGCATACAGACAGAGCAATATAGGACAAGCAAGATGTAGCATACAGACAGAGCAATATAGGACAAGCAAGATGTAGCATACAGACAGAGCAATATAGGACAAGCAAGATGTAGCATACAGACAGAGCAATATAGGACAAGCAAGATGTAGCATACAGACAGAGCAATATAGGACAAGCAAGATGTAGCATACAGACAGAGCAATATAGGACAAGCAAGATGTAGCATACAGACAGAGCAATATAGGACAAGCAAGATGTAGCATACAGACAGAGCAATATAGGACAAGCAAGATGTAGCATACAGACAGAGCAACATAGGACAAGCAAGATGTAGCATACAGACAGAGCAATATAGGACAAGCAAGATGTAGCATACAGACAGAGCAATATAGCCGGATGAAGAGATGAGAGGATGATGGTTCACAGTTTTGAAGAGATGAGAGGATGATGGTTCATAGTGTTGAAGGCAGCAGAGAGATGAGAGGATGATGGTTCACAGTGTTGAAGAGATGAGAGGATGATGGTTCACAGTGTTGAAGGCAGCAGAGAGATGAGAGGATGATGGTTCACAGTGTTGAAGGCAGCAGAGAGATGAGAGGATGATGGTTCACAGTGTTGAAGGCAGCAGAGAGATGAGAGGATGATGGTTCACAGTGTTGAAGGCAGCAGAGAGATGAGAGGATGATGGTTCACGGTGTTGAAGGCAGCAGAGAGATGAGAGGATGATGGTTCACAGTGTTGAAGGCAGCAGAGAGATGAGAGGATGATGGTTCACGGTGTTGAAGGCAGCAGAGAGATGAGAGGATGATGGTTCACAGTGTTGAAGGCAGCAGATAGATGAGAGGATGATGGTTCACAGTGTTGAAGGCAGCAGAGTGATGAGAGGATGATGGTTCACAGTGTTGAAGGCAGCAGAGAGATGAGAGGATGATGGTTCACAGTGTTGAAGGCAGAGAGATGAGAGGATGATGGTTCACGGTGTTGAAGGCAGCAGAGAGATGAGAGGATGATGGTTCACAGTGTTGAAGGCAGCAGAGAGATGAGAGGATGATGGTTCACAGTGTTGAAGGCAGCAGAGAGATGAGAGGATGATGGTTCACGGTGTTGAAGGCAGCAGAGAGATGAGAGGATGATGGTTCACAGTGTTGAAGGCAGCAGAGAGATGAGAGGATGATGGTTCACAGTGTTGAAGGCAGCAGAGATGAGAGGATGATGGTTCACAGTGTTGAAGGCAGCAGAGAGATGAGAGGATGATGGTTCACAGTGTTGAAGAGATGAGAGGATGATGGTTCACAGTGTTGAAGAGATGAGAGGATGATGGTTCACAGTGTTGAAGGCAGCAGAGAGATGAGAGGATGATGGTTCACAGTGTTGAAGAGATGAGAGGATGATGGTTCACAGTGTTGAAGGCAGCAGAGAGATGAGAGGATGATGGTTCACAGTGTTGAAGGCAGCAGAGAGATGAGAGGATGATGGTTCACAGTGTTGAAGGCAGCAGAGAGATCTAGGAGGATGAGAACAGAGGAGAGAGAGTCAGCTTTGGCCATGGTCATGTTGATGTCAGAGGGGTGGAGTGTTTAGTTTCTTGAGGAGGGGAACGACTCTGGCCATGTTGAAGTCAGAGGAGATGCAGCCAGTGGTCAGGGATGAGTTGATGAGGATGGAACACAGCCAGTGGTCAGGGATGAGTTGATGAGGATGGAACACAGCCAGTGGTCAGGGATGAGTTGATGAGGATGGAACACAGCCAGTGGTCAGGGATGAGTTGATGAGGATGGAACACAGCCAGTGGTCAGGATAAGTTGATGAGGATGGAACACAGCCAGTGGTCAGGGATAAGTTGATGAGGATGGAACACAGCCAGTGGTCAGGGATAAGTTGATGAGGATGGAACACAGCTAGTGGTCAGGGATGAGTTGATGAGGATGGAACACAGCCAGTGGTCAGGATGAGTTGATGAGGATGGAACACAGCCAGTGGTCAGGGATGAGTTGATGAGGATGGAACACAGCCAGTGGTCAGGGATGAGTTGATGAGGATGGAACACAGCCAGTGGTCAGGGATGAGTTGATGAGGATGGAACACAGCCAGTGGTCAGGATGAGTTGATGAGGATGGAACACAGCCAGTGGTAAGGGATGAGTTGATGAGGATGGAACACAGCCAGTGGTCAGGATAAGTTGATGAGGATGGAACACAGCCAGTGGTCAGGATGAGTTGATGAGGATGGAACACAGCCAGTGGTCAGGGATGAGTTGATGAGGATGGAACACAGCCAGTGGTCAGGGATGAGTTGATGAGGATGGAACACAGCCAGTGGTCAGGATAAGTTGATGAGGATGGAACACAGCCAGTGGTCAGGGATAAGTTGATGAGGATGGAACACAGCCAGTGGTCAGGGATAAGTTGATGAGGATGGAACACAGCCAGTGGTCAGGGATAAGTTGATGAGGATGGAACACAGCCAGTGGTCAGGATAAGTTGATGAGGATGGAACACAGCCAGTGGTCAGGGATAAGTTGATGAGGATGGAACACAGCCAGTGGTCAGGGATAAGTTGATGAGGATGGAACACAGCCAGTGGTCAGGGATAAGTTGATGAGGATGGAACACAGCCAGTGGTCAGGATAAGTTGATGAGGATGGAACACAGCCAGTGGTCAGGATAAGTTGATGAGGATGGAACACAGCCAGTGGTCAGGGATAAGTTGATGAGGATGGAACACAGCCAGTGGTCAGGGATAAGTTGATGAGGATGGAACACAGCCAGTGGTCAGGTGGTTGATGTGAGGATGGAACACAGCCAGTGGTCAGGGATGAGTTGATGAGGATGGAACACAGCCAGTGGTCAGATACGTTGATGAGGATGGAACACAGCCAGTGGTCAGGGATACGTTGATGAGGATGGAACACAGCCAGTGGTCAGGGATACGTTGATGAGGATGGAACACAGCCAGTGGTCAGGATAAGTTGATGAGGATGGAACACAGCCAGTGGTCAGGGGATGAGTTGATGAGGATGGAACACAGCCAGTGGTAAGGGATGAGTTGATGAGGATGGAACACAGCCAGTGGTCAGGGATGAGTTGATGAGGATGGAACACAGCCAGTGGTCAGGGATGAGTTGATGAGGATGGAACACAGCCAGTGGTCAGGGATGAGTTGATGAGGATGGAACACAGCCAGTGGTCAGGATAAGTTGATGAAGATGGAACACAGCCAGTGGTCAGGGATGAGTTGATGAGGATGGAACACAGCCAGTGGTCAGGGATGAGTTGATGAGGATGGAACACAGCCAGTGGTCAGGGATGAGTTGATGAGGATGGAACACAGCCAGTGGTCAGGGATGAGTTGATGAGGATGGAACACAGCCAGTGGTCAGGATGAGTTGATGAGGATGGAACACAGCCAGTGGTCAGGGATGAGTTGATGAGGATGGAACACAGCCAGTGGTCAGGGATGAGTTGATGAGGATGGAACACAGCCAGTGGTCAGGGATGAGTTGATGAGGATGGAACACAGCCAGTGGTCAGGATGAGTTGATGAGGATGGAACACAGCCAGTGGTCAGGGATGAGTTGATGAGGATGGAACACAGCCAGTGGTCAGGATAAGTTGATGAGGATGGAACACAGCCAGTGGTCAGGGATGAGTTGATGAGGATGGAACACAGCCAGTGGTCAGGGATAAGTTGGATGAGGATGGAAAACAGCCAGTGGTCAGGGATAAGTTGATGAGGGTGGAACACAGCCAGTGGTCAGGGATGAGTTGATGAGGATGGAACACAGCCAGTGGTCAGGGATGAGTTGATGAGGATGGAACACAGCCAGTGGTCAGGATAAGTTGATGAGGATGGAACACAGCCAGTGGTCAGGATAAGTTGATGAGGATGGAACACAGCCAGTGGTAAGGGATGAGTTGATGAGGATGGAACACAGCCAGTGGTAGGGATAAGTTGATGAGGATGGAACACAGCCAGTGGTCAGGGATAAGTTGATGAGGATGGAACACAGCCAGTGGTCAGGATAAGTTGATGAGGATGGAACACAGCCAGTGGTCAGGGATGAGTTGATGAGGATGGAACACAGCCAGTGGTAAGGGATGAGTTGATGAAGATGGAACACAGCCAGTGGTCAGGATAAGTTGATGAGGATGGAACACAGCCAGTGGTCAGGGATAAGTTGATGAGGATGGAACACAGCCAGTGGTCAGGGATGAGTTGATGAGGATGGAACACAGCCAGTGGTAAGGGATGAGTTGATGAAGATGGAACACAGCCAGTGGTCAGGATAAGTTGATGAGGATGGAACACAGCCAGTGGTCAGGATAAGTTGATGAGGATGGAACACAGCCAGTGGTCAGGGATAAGTTGATGAGGATGGAACACAGCCAGTGGTAGGGGATAAGTTGATGAGGATGGAACACAGCCAGTGGTCAGGATGAGTTGATGAGGGGATGGAACACAGCCAGTGGTTAGGGATGAGTTGATGAGGATGGAACACAGCCAGTGGTCAGGATGAGTTGATGAGGATGGAACACAGCCAGTGGTCAGGGATGAGTTGATGAGGATGGAACACAGCCAGTGGTCAGGGATGAGTTGATGAGGATGGAACACAGCCAGTGGTCAGGATACGTTGATGAGGATGGAACACAGCCAGTGGTCAGGATACGTTGATGAGGATGGAACACAGCCAGTGGTCAGGGATAAGTTGATGAGGATGGAACACAGCCAGTGGTCAGGGATGAGTTGATGAGGATGGAACACAGCCAGTGGTAGGGATGAGTTGATGAGGAAGGAACACAGCCAGTGGTCAGGGATGAGTTGATGAGGATGGAACACAGCCAGTGGTCAGGGATGAGTTGATGAGGATGGAACACAGCCAGTGGTCAGGATGAGTTGATGAGGATGGAACACAGCCAGTGGTCAGGGATGAGTTGATGAGGATGGAACACAGCCAGTGGTCAGGATAAGTTGATGAGGATGGAACACAGCCAGTGGTCAGGGATAAGTTGATGAGGATGGAACACAGCTAGTGGTCAGGGATGAGTTGATGAGGATGGAACACAGCCAGTGGTCAGGGATGAGTTGATGAGGATGGAACACAGCCAGTGGTCAGGGATGAGTTGATGAGGATGGAACACAGCCAGTGGTCAGGATGAGTTGATGAGGATGGAACACAGCCAGTGGTCAGGATGAGTTGATGAGGATGGAACACAGCCAGTGGTCAGGGATGAGTTGATGAGGATGGAACACAGCCAGTAGTAAGGGATGAGTTGATGAGGATGGAACACAGCCAGTGGTCAGGGATAAGTTGATGAGGATGGAACACAGCCAGTGGTCAGGGATGAGTTGATGAGGATGCAAACACAGCCAGTGGTCAGGGATGAGTTGATGAGGATGGAACACAGCCAGTGGTCAGGGATGAGTTGATGAGGATGGAACACAGCCAGTGGTCAGGATAAGTTGATGAGGATGGAACACAGCCAGTGGTCAGGGATAAGTTGATGAGGATGGAACACAGCCAGTGGTCAGGATAAGTTGATGAGGATGGAACACAGCCAGTGGTCAGGGATAAGTTGATGAGGATGGAACACAGCCAGTGGTCAGGGATAAGTTGATGAGGATGGAACACAGCCAGTGGTCAGGATAAGTTGATGAGGATGGAACACAGCCAGTGGTCAGGATAAGTTGATGAGGATGGAACACAGCCAGTGGTCAGGGATAAGTTGATGAGGATGGAACACAGCCAGTGGTCAGGGATAAGTTGATGAGGATGGAACACAGCCAGTGGTCAGGGATAAGTTGATGAGGATGGAACACAGCCAGTGGTCAGGATAAGTTGATGAGGATGGAACACAGCCAGTGGTCAGGGATGAGTTGATGAGGATGGAACACAGCCAGTGGTCAGGGATACGTTGATGAGGATGGAACACAGCCAGTGGTCAGGGATACGTTGATGAGGATGGAACACAGCCAGTGGTCAGGATACGTTGATGAGGATGGAACACAGCCAGTGGTCAGGGATGTTGATGAGGATGGAACACAGCCAGTGGTCAGGGATGAGTTGATGAGGATGGAACACAGCCAGTGGTAAGGGATGAGTTGATGAGGAAGGAACACAGCCAGTGGTCAGGGATGAGTTGATGAGGATGGAACACAGCCAGTGGTCAGGGATGAGTTGATGAGGATGGAACACAGCCAGTGGTCAGGGATGAGTTGATGAGGATGGAACACAGCCAGTGGTCAGGGATAAGTTGATGAAGATGGAACACAGCCAGTGGTCAGGGATGAGTTGATGAGGATGGAACACAGCCAGTGGTCAGGGATGAGTTGATGAGGATGGAACACAGCCAGTGGTCAGGGATGAGTTGATGAGGATGGAACACAGCCAGTGGTCATGGGGATGAGTTGATGAGGATGGAACACAGCCAGTGGTCAGGGATGAGTTGATGAGGATGGAACACAGCCAGTGGTCAGGGATGAGTTGATGAGGATGGAACACAGCCAGTGGTCAGGGATGAGTTGATGAGGATGGAACACAGCCAGTGGTCAGGATAAGTTGATGAGGATGGAACACAGCCAGTGGTCAGGATGAGTTGATGAGGATGGAACACAGCCAGTGGTCAGGGATGAGTTGATGAGGATGGAACACAGCCAGTGGTCAGGGATAAGTTGATGAGATGGAACACAGCCAGTGGTCAGGGATGAGTTGATGAGGATGGAACACAGCCAGTGGTCAGGGATAAGTTGATGAGGATGGAAAACAGCCAGTGGTCAGGGATAAGTTGATGAGGGTGGAACACAGCCAGTGGTCAGGATGAGTTGATGAGGATGGAACACAGCCAGTGGTCAGGGATGAGTTGATGAGGATGGAACACAGCCAGTGGTCAGGGATAAGTTGATGAGGATGGAACACAGCCAGTGGTCAGGGATAAGTTGATGAGGATGGAACACAGCCAGTGGTAAGGGATGAGTTGGATGAGGATGGAACACAGCCAGTGGTAAGAGATAAGTTGATGAGGATGGAACACAGCCAGTGGTCAGGGATAAGTTGATGAGATGGAACACAGCCAGTGGTCAGGATAAGTTGATGAGGATGGAACACAGCCAGTGGTCAGGGATGAGTTGATGAGGATGGAACACAGCCAGTGGTAAGGGATGAGTTGATGAAGATGGAACACAGCCAGTGGTCAGGATAAGTTGATGAGGATGGAACACAGCCAGTGGTCAGGGATAAGTTGATGAGGATGGAACACAGCCAGTGGTCAGGGATGAGTTGATGAGGATGGAACACAGCCAGTGGTAAGGGATGAGTTGATGAAGATGGAACACAGCCAGTGGTCAGGATAAGTTGATGAGGATGGAACACAGCCAGTGGTCAGGGATAAGTTGATGAGGATGGAACACAGCCAGTGGTCAGGGATAAGTTGATGAGGATGGAACACAGCCAGTGGTAGGGATAAGTTGATGAGGATGGAACACAGCCAGTGGTCAGGGATGAGTTGATGAGGATGGAACACAGCCAGTGGTTAGGGATGAGTTGATGAGGATGGAACACAGCCAGTGGTCAGGATGAGTTGATGAGGATGGAACACAGCCAGTGGTCAGGATGAGTTGATGAGGATGGAACACAGCCAGTGGTCAGGATGATTGATGAGGATGGAACACAGCCAGTGGTCAGGGATACGTTGATGAGGATGGAACACAGCCAGTGGTCAGGGATACGTTGATGAGGATGGAACACAGCCAGTGGTCAGGATAAGTTGATGAGGATGGAACACAGCCAGTGGTCAGGGATGAGTTGATGAGGATGGAACACAGCCAGTGGTAAGGGATGAGTTGATGAGGAAGGAACACAGCCAGTGGTCAGGGATGAGCGTTGATGAGGATGGAACACAGCCAGTGGTCAGGGATGAGTTGATGAGGATGGAACACAGCCAGTGGTCAGGGATGAGTTGATGAGGATGGAACACAGCCAGTGGTCAGGATAAGTTGATGAAGATGGAACACAGCCAGTGGTCAGGGATGAGTTGATGAGGATGGAACACAGCCAGTGGTCAGGGATGAGTTGATGAGGATGGAACACAGCCAGTGGTCAGGGATGAGTTGATGAGGATGGAACACAGCCAGTGGTCAGGGATGAGTTGATGAGGATGGAACACAGCCAGTGGTCAGGGATGAGTTGATGAGATGGAACACAGCCAGTGGTCAGGGGATGAGTTGATGAGGATGGAACACAGCCAGTGGTCAGGGATGAGTTGATGAGGATGGAACACAGCCAGTGGTCAGGATAAGTTGATGAGGATGGAACACAGCCAGTGGTCAGGGATGAGTTGATGAGGATGGAACACAGCCAGTGGTCAGGATGAGTTGATGAGGATGGAACACAGCCAGTGGTCAGGGATAAGTTGATGAGGATGGAACACAGCCAGTGGTCAGGGATGAGTTGATGAGGATGGAACACAGCCAGTGGTCAGGGATAAGTTGATGAGGATGGAAAACAGCCAGTGGTCAGGAATAAGTTGATGAGGGTGGAACACAGCCAGTGGTCAGGGATGAGTTGATGAGGATGGAACACAGCCAGTGGTCAGGGATGAGTTGATGAGGATGGAACACAGCCAGTGGTCAGGGATAAGTTGATGAGGATGGAACACAGCCAGTGGTCAGGGATAAGTTGATGAGGATGGAACACAGCCAGTGGTAAGGGATGAGTTGATGAGGATGGAACACAGCCAGTGGTCAGGGATAAGTTGATGAGGATGGAACACAGCCAGTGGTCAGGGATAAGTTGATGAGGATGGAACACAGCCAGTGGTCAGGGATAAGTTGATGAGGATGGAACACAGCCAGTGGTCAGGGATGAGTTGATGAGATGATGGAACACAGCCAGTGGTCAGGGATGAGTTGATGAAGATGGAACACAGCCAGTGGTCAGGGATAAGTTGATGAGGATGGAACACAGCCAGTGGTCAGGGATAAGTTGATGAGGATGGAACACAGCCAGTGGTCAGGGATGAGTTGATGAGGATGGAACACAGCCAGTGGTAGGGATGAGTTGATGAAGATGGAACACAGCCAGTGGTCAGGATAAGTTGATGAGGATGGAACACAGCCAGTGGTCAGGATAAGTTGATGAGGATGGAACACAGCCAGTGGTCAGGATAAGTTGATGAGGATGGAACACAGCCAGTGGTAGGGATAAGTTGATGAGGATGGAACACAGCCAGTGGTCAGGGATGAGTTGATGAGGATGGAACACAGCCAGTGGTTAGGGATGAGTTGATGAGGATGGAACACAGCCAGTGGTCAGGGATGAGTTGATGAGGATGGAACACAGCCAGTGGTCAGGGATGAGTTGATGAGGATGGAACACAGCCAGTGGTCAGGGATGAGTCAGGGATGAGTTGATGAGGATGGAACACAGCCAGTGGTCAGGGATGAGTTGATGAGGATGGAACACAGCCAGTGGTCAGGTATAAGTTGATGAGGATGGAACACAGCCAGTGGTCAGGGATGAGTTGATGAGGATGGAACACAGCCAGTGGTCAGGGATGAGTTGATGAGGATGGAACACAGCCAGTGGTCAGGTATAAGTTGATGAGGATGGAACACAGCCAGTGGTCAGGGATGAGTTGATGAGGATGGAACACAGCCAGTGGTCAGGATAAGTTGATGAGGATGGAACACAGCCAGTGGTCAGGGATAAGTTGATGAGGATGGAACACAGCCAGTGGTCAGGGATAAGTTGATGAGGATGGAACACAGCCAGTGGTCAGGGATGAGTTGATATGATGGAACACAGCCAGTGGTCAGGATGAGTTGATGAGGATGGAACACAGCCAGTGGTCAGGGATGAGTTGATGAGGATGGAACACAGCCAGTGGTCAGGGATGAGTTGATGAGGATGGAACACAGCCAGTGTTCAGGGATGAGTTGATGAGGATGGAACACAGCCTTTGGTCAGGGATAAGTTGATGAGGATGGAACACAGCCAGTGGTCAGGGATGAGTTGATGAGGATGGAACACAGCCAGTGGTCAGGGATGAGTTGATGAGGATGGAACACAGCCAGTGGTCAGGGATGAGTTGATGAGGATGGAACACAGCCAGTGGTCAGGGATACGTTGATGAGGATGGAACACAGCCAGTGGTCAGGGATGAGTTGATGAGGATGGAACACAGCCAGTGGTCAGGGATGAGTTGATGAGGATGGAACACAGCCAGTGGTCAGGGATGAGTTGATGAGGATGGAACACAGCCAGTGGTCAGGGATGAGTTGATGAGGATGGAACACAGCCAGTGGTCAGGGATGAGTTGATGAGGATGGAACACAGCCAGTGGTCAGGGATAAGTTGATGAGGATGGAACACAGCCAGTGGTCAGGGATGAGTTGATGAGGATGGAACACAGCCAGTGGTCAGGGATAGTTGATGAGGATGGAACACAGCCAGTGGTCAGGGATGAGTTGATGAGGATGGAACACAGCCAGTGGTCAGGGATGAGTTGATGAGGATGGAACACAGCCAGTGGTCAGGGATGAGTTGATGAGGATGGAACACAGCCAGTGGTCAGGATGAGTTGATGAGGATGGAACACAGCCAGTGGTCAGGGATGAGTTGATGAGGATGGAACACAGCCAGTGGTCAGGGATGAGTTGATGAGGATGGAACACAGCCAGTGGTCAGGATGAGTTGATGAGGATGGAACACAGCCAGTGGTCAGGGGATAAGTTGATGAGGATGGAACACAGCCAGTGGTCAGGGATAAGTTGATGAGGATGGAACACAGCCAGTGGTCAGGGATAAGTTGATGAGGATGGAACACAGCCAGTGGTCAGGGATGAGTTGATGAGGATGGAACACAGCCAGTGGTCAGGGATGAGTTGATGAGGATGGAACACAGCCAGTGGTCAGGATGAGTTGATGAGGATGGAACACAGCCAGTGGTCAGGGATGAGTTGATGAGGATGGAACACAGCCAGTGGTCAGGGATGAGTTGATGAGGATGGAACACAGCCAGTGGTCAGGGATGAGTTGATGAGGATGGAACACAGCCAGTGGTCAGGGATGAGTTGATGAGGATGGAACACAGCCAGTGGTCAGGGATGAGTTGATGAGGATGGAACACAGCCAGTGGTCAGGGATGAGTTGATGAGGATGGAACACAGCCAGTGGTAAGGGATAAGTTGATGAGGATGGAACACAGCCAGTGGTCAGGGATAAGTTGATGAGGATGGAACACAGCCAGTGGTCAGGGATGAGTTGATTAGGGAGAAGGTCTCCAGAGATGGTCAGGAGAAGGGGGGAGGGGATGAGGGAGGGAGGAGGGGATGAGGGAGGGAGGAGGGGATGAGGGAGGAGGGGAGGAGGGAAGTGAGGAATGGGAGAAGGTCTACAGAGATGGTCACGAGAAGGGGGGAGGGGATGAGGGAGGGAGGAGGGATGAGGGAAGTGAGGAATGGGAGAAGGTCTCCAGAGATGGTCAGGAGAAGGGAGGAGGGGATGAGGGAGGGAGGAGGGGATGAGGGAGGGAGGAGGATGAGGGAGGGAGGAGGGGATGGAGAGGAGGGAGGAGGGGATGAGGGAGGGAGGAGGGGATGAGGGAAGTGAGGAATGGGAGAAGGTCTCCAGAGATGGTCAGGAGAAGGGAGGAGGGGATGAGACAGTCACATCAACCCCCCTCCCCAAAGAGCCAGTCACCTTAACCCCCCTCCCCCCAAAGAGACAGTCACATTAACCCCCTCCCTCCCAAAGAGACAGTCAGATTACCCCCCACCCCAAAAGACAGTCACATCAACCCCCTCCCCAAAGAGCCAGTCACCTTAACCCCCTCCCTCCCCAAAGAGACAGTCACATTAACCCCCCCACCCCAAGGAGACTGTCACATCAACCCCCTCCCCAAAGAGACAGTCACATTAACCCCCCACCCCAAATAGACAGTCACATTAACCCCCCACCCCAAAGAGACAGTCACATGAACCCCCCCACCCCAAGGAGACAGTCACATCAACCCCTCCCCAAAGAGACAGTTACATTAACCCCCTCCCTCCCCAAAGAGACAGTCACATTAACCCCCCCACCCCAAGGAGACACTCACATTAACCCCCCACCCCAAAGAGACAGTCACATTAACCCCCCCACCCCAAGGAGACACTCACATTAACCCCCCTCCCTCCCCAAAGAGACAGTCACATTAACCCCCCACCCCAAGGAGACACTCACATTAACCCCCTCCCTCCCCAAAGAGACAGTCACATTACCACCCCCACCCCAAAGAGCCAGTCACATCAACCCCCTCCCTCCCCAAAGAGACAGTCACATTAACCCCCCACCCCAAGGAGACACTCACATTAACCCCCCTCCCTCCCCAAAGAGACAGTCACATTACCACCCCCCACCCCAAAGAGCCAGTCACATCAACCCCCCTCCCTCCCCAAAGAGACACTCACATTAACCCTCCCACCCCAAAGAGACAGTCACATTAAACCCCCCACCCCAAAGAGACAGTTACATTAACCCCCCACCCCAAAGAGACAGTCACATTAACCCCTCTCCCTCCCCAAAGAGACAGTCACATTAACCCCCCCACCCCAAGGAGACAGTCACATTACCCCCCACCCCAAAGAGACAGTCACATCAACCCCCTCCCAAAGAGACAGTCACATTAACCCCCCACCCCAAAGAGACAGTCACATGAACCCCCCACCCCAAGGAGACAGTCACATGAACCCCCCACCCCAAGAAGACAGTCACATTACCCCCCACCCCAAAGAGACAGTCACATCAACCCCCTCCCAAAGAGACAGTCACATTAACCCCCCACCCCAAAGAGACAGTCACATCAACCCCTCCCAAAGAGACAGTCACATTAACCCCCCACCCCAAAGAGACAGTCACATGAACCCCCCACCCCAAAGAGACAGTCACATGAACCCCCCACCCCAAGGAGACAGTCACATAAACCCCCACCCCAAGGAGACAGTCACATTACCCCCCCACCCCAAAGAGACAGTCACATCAACCCCCTCCCAAAGAGACATCCACATTAACCCCCCACCCCAAAGAGACAGTCACATGAACCCCCACCCCAAGGAGACAGTCACATTAACCCCCCCACCCCAAGGAGACAGTCACATTAACCCCCTCCCCAAAGAGACAGTCACATTAACCCCCTCCCCAAAGAGACAGTCACATGAACCCCCACCCCAAAGAGACAGTCACATGAACCCCCCACCCCAAGGAGACAGTCACATAAACCCCCACCCCAAGGAGACAGTCACATTAACCCCCACCCCAAGGAGACAGTCACATTAACCCCCTCCCCAAAGAGACAGTCATATTAACCCCCTCCCTCCCCAAAGAGACAGTCACATTAACCCCCACCCCCCACCCCAAGGAGACAGTCACATTAACCCCCCCACCCCAAAGAGACAGTCACATTAACCCCCCACCCCAAAGAGACGGTCACATTACCCTCCCCCCACCCCAAAGAGACAGTCACATAAACCCCCACCCCAAGGAGACAGTCACATTACCCCCCCCACCCCAAAGAGACAGTCACATCAACCCCCTCCCAAAGAGACATCCACATTAACCCCCCCACCCCAAAGAGACAGTCACATGAACCCCCACCCCAAGGAGACAGTCACATTAACCCCCCACCCCAAGGAGACAGTCACATTAACCCCCTCCCCAAAGAGACAGTCACATTAACCCCCTCCCCAAAGAGACAGTCATATTAACCCCCTCCCTCCCCAAAGAGACAGTCACATTAACCCCCACCCCCCACCCCAAGGAGACAGTCACATTAACCCCCACCCCAAAGAGACAGTCACATTAACCCCCCACCCCAAAGAGACAGTCACATTACCCTCCCCCCACCCCAAAGAGACAGTCACATTACCCCCCCCCACCCCAAAGAGACAGTCACATTACCCTCCCCCACCCCAAAGAGACAGTCACATTACCCCCCCACCCCAAAGAGACAGTCACATTAACCCCCCTCCCCAAAGAGACAGTCATATTAACCCCCTCCCTCCCCAAAGAGACAGTCACATTAACCCCCACCCCCACCCCAAGGAGACAGTCACATTAACCCCCACCCCAAAGAGACAGTCACATTAACCCCCACCCACCCCAAAGAGACACTCACATTAACCCCCCCCACCCCAAAGAGACAGTCACATTAACCCCCCCCACCCCAAAGAGACAGTCACATTAACCCCCCCCACCCCAAAGAGACACTCACATTAACCCCCTCACCCCAAGGAGACAGTCACATTAACCCCCCACCCCAAAGAGACAGTCACATTACCCTCCCCCCACCCCAAAGAGACAGTCACATTACCCTCCCCCACCCCAAAGAGACAGTCACATTACCCTCCCCCACCCCAAAGAGACAGTCACATTACCCTCCCCCACCCCAAAGAGACAGTCACATTAACCCCCTCACCCCAAAGAGACAGTCACATGAACCCCCACCCCAAAGAGACCTCACTCTCTCTCTCTCTCTCTCTCTCTCTCTCTCTCTCTCTCTCTCTCTCTCTCTCTCTCTCTCTCTCTCTCTCTCTCTCTCTCTCTCTCTCTCTCTCCTCCTCTTTTCTCTTACCTCCCTTTCTCTCTCACACTCTCTTCTAATTTTAACACTATTTATTTTAACACTCATTATTAGTTTAAGAAAATCCCAAACTATTTCATGACGCAAGTGTCTGGAACTCTGATGTCATCCCAAGAGAACTCAAACACATCGAGCACAGAACGCTCTCTCTCTCTCTAACCCGCAGTGACTACCCATCATCCTCCAGTCAGACACACAGGAAGCAGCTGCACAGTTGAAAACTGCTCTGCTCTCATGGTGAGGTAGGGGGAGAAGGAGAGAGGAAGAGGGAGATAAATGTTTGAGGAATGCATCATGGTCCCATAGCAGTTTAGCACTGATCAAAGACCAGACCTGTCAGGCTGAGGTAGAGAGAGGGACTCAGAGAGAGAAGGGGGTTGGACTGGAGGGATGCCCAGGTAGAGGTCCAGGGAGAGAGGGAGATTGGGGTGGAAGACAGCGTGGTGGGAGAGGCAGAGAGGGGAGGGATAGAGGCAGAGAGGGGGAGGGATAGAGGCAGAGAGGGGAGGGATAGAGGCAGAGAGGGGAGGGATAGAGGCAGAGAGGGGAGGGATAGAGGCAGAGAGGGGAGGGATAGAGGCAGAGAGGGGAGGGATAGAGGCAGAGAGGGGGAGGGATAGAGGCAGAGAGGGGGAGAGGAGAGGCAGAGAGGGGAGGGATAGAGGCAGAGAGGAGAGGGGAGAGGCAGAGAGGGGGAGAGGAGAGGCAGAGAGGGGAGGGATAGAGGCGGAGAGGGGAGGGATAGAGGCAGAGAGGGGAGGGATAGAGGCAGAGAGGGGGAGAGGAGAGGCAGAGAGGGGAGGGATAGAGGCAGAGAGGGGAGGGATAGAGGCAGAGAGGGGAGGGATAGAGGCAGAGAGGAGAGTGGGAGAGGCAGAGAGGGGGAGAGGAGAGGCAGAGAGGGGAGGGATAGAGGCAGAGAGGGGGAGAGGAGAGGCAGAGAGGGGAGGATAGAGGCAGAGAGGGAGGGATAGAGGCAGAGAGGGAGGGATAGAGGCAGAGAGGAGAGTGGGAGAGGCAGAGAGGGGAGAGGAGAGGCAGAGGGGAGGATAGAGGCAGAGAGGGAGGGATAGAGGCAGAGAGGGGGAGAGGAGAGGCAGAGAGGGGGAATAGAGGCAGAGAGGGAGGGATAGAGATGGAGAGGGGAGGATAGAGGCAGAGAGGGGGAGAGGAGAGGCAGAGAGGGGAGGGATAGAGGCAGAGAGGGGAGGGATAGAGGCAGAGAGGGAGGATAGGGCAGAGAGGGGAGGGATAGAGGCAGAGAGGGGAGGATAGAGGCAGAGAGGGGAGGGATAGAGGCAGAGAGGGGAGGGATAGAGGCAGAGAGGGGAGGGATAGAGGCAGAGAGGAGAGTGGGAGAGGCAGAGAGGGGGAGAGAGAGGCAGAGAGGGGAGGGATAGAGGCAGAGAGGGGAGGGATAGAGGCAGAGAGGGGAGGGATAGGAGGCAGAGAGGGAGGGATAGAGGCAGAGAGGGAGGGATAGAGGCAGAGAGGAGAGTGGGAGAGGCAGAGAGGGGGAGAGGAGAGGCAGAGAGGGGGAGAGGGAGAGGCAGAGAGGGAGGGATAGAACAGAGAGAGTGGGAGAGGCAGAGAGGGGGGAGAGGAGGCAGAGAGAGAGGAGAGGCAGAGAGGGGAGGATAGAGGCAGAGAGGGAGAGGAGAGGCAGAAAGGGGGAGGGATAGAGGCAGAGAGGGGGAGAGGAGAGAGCAGAGGGGAGGGATAGAGGCAGAGAGGGATAGAGGCAGAGAGGAGAGGGATAGAGGCAGAGAGGAGAGGGATAGAGGCAGAGAGGAGAGGGATAGAGGCAGAGAGGGGAGGATAGAGGCAGAGAGGGGAGGGATAGAGGCAGAGAGGGGAGGGATAGAGGCAGAGAGGGGGAGAGGAGAGGCAGAGAGGGGAGGGATAGAGGCAGAGAGGGGGAGGGATAGAGGCAGAGAGGGGGAGGGGGAGAGGAGAGGCAGAGAGGGGAGGGATAGAGGCAGAGAGGGAGAGGGGGAGAGGAGAGGCAGAGAGGGGAGGGATAGAGGCAGAGAGGGGGAGGGGGAGAGGAGAGGCAGAGAGGGGAGGGATAGAGGCAGAGAGGAGGAGAGGCAGAGAGGAGAGGAGGAGAGGGGAGGGATAGAGGCAGAGAGGAGGAGAGGCAGAGAGGAGAGGGGAGGGATAGAGGCAGAGAGGAGGGATAGAGGCAGAGAGGGGGAGAGAGGCAGAGAGGGAGGGATAGAGGCAGAGAGGGGGAGGAATAGAGGCAGAGAGGGGGAGAGGAGAGGCAGAGAGGAGGGATAGAGGCAGAGAGGAGAGGCAGAGAGGGAGGGATAGAGGCAGAGAGGGGAGGGATAGAGGCAGAGAGGGGGGAAGGAGGCAGAGAGGGAGGGATAGAGGCAGAGAGGAGGGATAGAGGCAGAGAGGGGAGGATAGAGGCAGAGAGGAGAGTGGAGAGGCAGAGAGGGAGAGGAGAGGCAGAGAGGAGGATAGAGGCAGAGAGGAAGGGATAGAGGCAGAGAGGAGAGGAGAGGCAGAGAGGAGGATAGAGGCAGAGAGGGGAGGGATAGAGGCAGAGAGGGAGGGATAGAAGAGTGGGAGAGGCAGAGAGGGGGAGAGGAGAGGCAGAGAGGAGGGATAGAGGCAGAGAGGAGGATAGGAGGCAGAGAGGGGAGAGGAGAAACAGAGGGGAGGCAGAGGCAGAGAGGAGGGATAGAGGCGGAGGAAGAGGAAGAGGCAGAGAGGGGAGAGGAGAGGCAGAGAGGGGAGGGATAGAGGCAGAGAGGGGAGGGATAGAGGCAGAGAGGGGAGGGATAGAGGCAGAGAGGGGGAGGGATAGAGGCAGAGAGAGGGGAGGGATAGAGCAGAGAGGGGAGGGATAGAGGCAGAGAGGGAGGGATAGAGGCAGAGGGGGAGGATAGAGGCAGAGAGGGAGGGATAGAGGCAGAGGGGGATAGAGGCAGAGGAGAGTGGGAGAGGCAGAGAAGGGGAGAGGAGAGGCAGAGAGGGGGAGAGGAGAGGCAGAGAGGGAGGGATAGAGGCAGAGAGGAGAGTGGAGAGGCAGAGAGGGAGAGGAGAGGCAGAGAGGGGAGGAGAGGCAGAGAGGGGAGGGATAGAGGCAGAGGGGAGAGGAGAGGCAGAGAGGAGGGATAGAGGCAGAGAGGGGGAGAGGAGAGGCAGAGGAGAGGATAGAGGCAGAGAGGATAGAGGCAGAGAGGAGAGGATAGAGGCAGAGGAGAGGGATAGAGGCAGAGAGAGAGGATAGAGGCAGAGAGGAGGGATAGAGGCAGAGAGGGAGGATAGAGGCAGAGAGGGGAGGGATAGAGGCAGAGAGGGGAGAGGAGAGGCAGAGGGAGGATAGAGGCAGAGAGGGGAGGGATAGAGGCAGAGAGGGGGAGGGGAGAGAGAGGCAGAGGGGAGGATAGAGGCAGAGAGGGAGAGGGAGAGGAGAGGCAGAGAGGGAGGATAGAGGCAGAGAGGAGAGGGGAGAGAGAGGCAGAGGGGAGGATAGAGGCAGAGGAGGAGAGGCAGAGAGAGAGGAGGAGAAGGGAGGATAGAGGCAGAGAGGAGGAGAGGCAGAGAGGAGAGGGGAGGGATAGAGGCAGAGAGAGGAGGATAGAGGCAGAGAGGGGGAGAGAGGAGGCAGAGGGGAGGATGAGGCAGAGAGGGGGGAGGAATAGAGGCAGAGAGGGGAGAGGAGAGGCAGAGAGGGGAGGGATAGAGGCAGAGAGGAGAGGCAGAGAGGGGAGGGATAGAGGCAGAGAGGGGAGGGATAGAGGCAGAGAGGGGAGGAATAGAGGCAGAGAGGGGGAGGAATAGAGGCAGAGAGGGGGGAGGAGAGGCAGAGAGGGGAGAGGATAGGAGGCAGAGAGGGGAGGGAGAGGCAGAGAGGGAGGGATAAGGGAGAGAGGGGAGGATAGAGGCAGAGAGGGGGAGGAATAGAAACAGAGAGGGGGAGGAATAGAGGCAGAGAGGGGAGAGGAGAGGCAGAGAAGGGGAGGGATAGAGGCAGAGAGGAGAGGATAGAGGCAGAGAGGGGAGGATAGAAGAAGAGAGGAGGGATAGAGGCAGAGAGGAGGATAGAGGCAGAGAGGGGGAGGATAGAGGCAGAGAGGGGAGGGATAGAGGCAGAGAGGGGGGAGAGGAGAGGGCAGAGAGGAGGGATAGAGGCAGAGAGAGGAGGGATAGAGGCAGAGGGAGGATAGAGGCAGAGAGGGGGAGAGGAGAGGCAGAGAGGGAGGGATAGAGGCAGAGAGGGATAGAGGCAGAGAGGGATAGAGGCAGAGAGGGATAGAGGCAGAGAGGGGAGGGATAGAGGCAGAGAGGGGAGGGATAGAGGCAGAGAGGGAGGGATAGAGGCAGAGAGGGAGAGGGAGAGAAGAAGGCAGAGAGGAGGATAGAGCAGAGAGGAGGAGAGAGCAGAGAAGAGAGGGGGAGAGGGAGGGATAGAGGCAGAGAGGAGGAGGCAGAGAAGAGAGGGGGAGAGGGGAGGGATAGAAACAGAGAGGAGGAGAGGCAGAGAGGAGAGGGGGAGGCAGAGAGGAGAGGGGAGGGATAGAGGCAGAGCAGAGGGGAGGATAGAGGCAGAGAGGGGAGGGATAGAGGCAGAGAGGGAGGATAGAGGCAGAGAGGAGGAGAGGCAGAGGGGAGGATAGAGGCAGAGAGGGGAGGGATAGAGGCAGAGAGGAGGGATAGAAGCCCAGAGAGGAGGGATAGAGGCAGAGAGGGGAGGATAGAGGCAGAGAGGGGGAGAGAGAGAGGCAGAGAGGGGGAGAGGAGAGGCAGAGAGGGGAGGGATAGAGGCAGAGAGGGGAGGGATAGAGGCAGAGAGGAGGAGGGATAGAGGCAGAGAGGGGGAGAGGCAGAGAGGTGCAGGCCTCAGCACTGAACACACAAGCTGCTGCTGCTAGATGGTAATAACATGTGTAGAGGGGTGAGGGGCAGGCAGGGGTGTGTGTGTGTGAGTGTGTGACAGACCTGTTTGAAGTGGCCGAACGGTACACAGCTGCGGATGAGGTGATGGATAGGAGGGGGGAATGATCTGACTGGTCTTTGGGGAACAGGAGTGAGAGCTAAGAGGGTTAGGGTTAGGGTTAGGGTGTATGTATGGGTATGTGATTGTGTATGTGAGGGTGTATGTATGGGTATGTGAGGGTGTATGTATGGGTATGTGAGGGTGTATGTATGGGTATGTGAGGGTGTATATCTGGGTATGTGAGGGTGTATATATGGGTATGTGAGGGTGTATGTATGGGTATGTGAGGGTGTATGTATGGGTATGTGATTGTGTATATGTGGGTATGTGAGGGTGTATATATGGGTATGTGAGGGTGTATATGTGGGTATGTGATTGTGTATATGTGGGTATGTGAGGGCGTATGTATGCGTATGTGAGGGTGTATATGTGGGTATGTGAGGGTGTATATATGGGTATGTGAGGGTGTATATGTGGGTATGTGAGGGTGTATGTATGGGTATGTGAGGGTGTATATGTGGGTCTGTGATTGTGTATGTATGGGTATGTGAGGGTGTATATGTGGGTATGTGAGGGTGTGTATGTGGGTATGTGAGGGTGTATATGTGGGTATGTGAGGGTGTATATATGGGTATGTGAGGGTGTATATATGGGTATGTGAGGGTGTATATGTGGGTATGTGATTGTGTATATGTGGGTATGTGAGGGTGTATATGTGGGTATGTGAGGGTGTATATGTGGGTATGTGAGGGTGTATATATGGGTATGTGAGGGTGTATATATGGGTATGTGAGGGTGTATATGTGGGTATGTGAGGGTGTATATGTGGGTATGTGAGGGTGTATATGTGGGTATGTGAGGGTGTATATATGGGTATGTGAGGGTGTATATATGGGTATGTGAGGGTGTATATGTGGGTATGTGAGGGTGTATATATGGGTATGTGAGGGTGTATATATGGGTATGTGAGGGCGTATATATGGGTATGTGAGGGTGTATATGTGGGTATGTGAGGGTGTATATGTGGGTATGTGAGGGTGTATATGTGGGTATGTGAGGGTGTATATGTGGTTATGTGAGAGTGTATATATGGGTATGTGATTGTGTATATGTGGGTATGTGAGGGTGTGTATATGTGAGGGTATATGTGAGGGTATATATGGGTATGTGATGTAATGGGTGTATATATGGGTATGTGAGGGTGTATATGTGGGTATGTGAGGTGTGTATATGGGTATGTGAGGTGTATATATAGGTATGTGAGGGTGTATATGTGGGTATGTGAGGGTAAATATATGTGGGTATGTGATGAGGTGCAATATATATGGGTATGTGGTGTATATGTGGGTATGTGAGGGTGTATATGTGGGTATGTGAGGGTGTATACGTGGGTATGTGAGGGTGTATATGCGGGTATGTGAGGGTATATGGGTATGTGAGGGTGGGTATGTATGTGTGGGTATGTGAGGGTGTATATGTGGGTATGTGAGGGTGTATATATGGTATGTGAGGGTGGGTATGTATGTATATGTGGGTATGTGAGGGTGTATATGTGGGTATGTGAGGTGTATATATGGGTATGTGAGGAGGTGTATATGTGGGTATGTGAGGGTGTATGTGATGGGTATATATGAGGTATGTGGGTATATACGGGTATGTGAGGTGTATATGTGGGTATATGAGGTGTATATGTGGGTATGTGATTGTGTATATCGGGTATGTGAGGGTTTATATGTGGGTATGTGAGGGTGTATATGTGGGTATGTGAGGGTGCATATGTGGGTATGTGAGGGTTATATATGGGTATGTGAGGTGTATATATGGGTATGTGAGGATGTATATGTGGGTATGTGAGGTGTATATATGGGTATGTGAGGGTGTATATGTGGGTATGTGAGGGTGTATATCATGGGTATGTCCTTCATTGCATATGTGGGGTGTATAAATGTGAGTGTGCATATGTGGGTATGAGGTTATGTGACCGACCACCCATTCTTTGGATTCGCCACGTGGCTGTTGGTTGTTTTCATTCCAGACATGCAGCTAGAGACAGCCTTATCTCAATGCCTCCCTTCATCATTCACTATCTATCATCCCACACCCCTACTCCTGTCAGTTATCACTCTTCTCTTCATCCCCTTCCTTCATTCCCCACAACAAACAAAAAATGATAGGTTAAAAACAACCCAATTTTGGTTATTTGTTAACCCAACGCTTGTTAAATAAATAGTGGACAGAGCACATTAGGTTATTTTGACCTGGCCAATTAGGTCGTTTGGATTACCTTGTTAACCCAGTGGACAGAGCACATTAGGTTATTTTGACCTGGCCAATTAGGTCGTTTGGATTACCTTGTTAACCCAGTGGACAGAGCACATTAGGTTATTTTGACCCCGCCAGTTGGGTCGTTTGGATTACCCAAACATGGGTTAATTTAACCATCAGTGGATGGGTCTCTACAGAAGGAGTAAACGGTACAGTGAAATAGTTACTTGCATGGTAGCAATATGAGAATTAGAATATTATATACAGTATGTACAAGAACAACATCAAAAATGATTTCAGTGATAGATGCCCTGGGAGTGTTGTGCCCGGAAAATAACTCCTCACTCAATGTCAACAAAACAAAGGAGCTGATCATGGACTTCGGGAAACAGCAGAGGGAGCAGCCGACCCTATCCACATCGATGGGACCGCAGTGGAGAAGGTGGAAAGTTTCAAGTTCCTTAGCGTACACATCACTGACAAATTGAAATGGTCCACACAGTCAGTGGTGAAAAGGCGCAACAGCGTCTCTTCAACTTCAGGAGGCTGAAGAAATTTGGCTTGGCACCTAAAACCCTCACAAACTTTTACAGATGCACATTTGAGAGCATCCTGTCGGGCTATATCAATGCCTGGTACAGCAACTGCACCACCCTCAACCGCAGGGCTCTCCAGAAGGTGGTGCAGTCTGCCCAACGCATCAGTGGGGGCAAACTACCTGTCCTCAAGGACACCTACAACACCCAATGTCACAGGAAGTCCAAAAATATCATCAAGGACAACAACCACCCGAGCCACTGCCTGTTCACCCCGCTATCATCAGAAGGTGAGCTCAGTACAGGTGCATCAAAGCTGGGACCGAGAGACTGAAAAACAGCTTCTATCTCAAGGCCATCAGACTGTTAAATAGCCATCACTAGCACATTGAAGGTTGCTGGCCACTTTAATTATGGAACACTAGTCACTTTAATAGTGTTTACATATCTTTATTACTAATCTCATATGTATATACTGTATTCTATTCTATTGTATCTTAGTCTATGCCGCTCTGACATTGCTCATCCAAATATTTATATATTCTTCATTCCATTCCTTTACTTAGATTTGTGTGTATTGTTGTGAAATTGTTAGATATTACTGCACTGTTGGACCTAGAAACACAAGCATTTCGCACACCCGCAATAACATTGCTAAACCTGTGTATATGACCAATACAATTTGACCATGATTTGATTTGGAAAATGAGGTAGTCATATGTATACAATCAGTGGTAAGGTGGACGGACGTATGGCGTGTGTGTTAGGAGAGAGTCATTTGAATAGAGGCACTGCAGATAGTGCTGATGACTGGGAACTCTCCCCCAGTGATGAACTGGTCCGTCCGAACTGCGCATGAACAACAGAATCTATATTTGGAAGCCTGTTTCTGTCCTGCCCTTGACTTTGGTGCAGGACATGTGATGTCCATAGCCTCGTTGTCGCAAAAAGTCCCCTGATCTTCAAAAAAAAAAACAAGTTTGTCTAGCTGTGTCCAGTACAGGTGGTGCTTGGGAGGAAGGATGTCAGCATTGCTGAAACCAGCTGAAACCTGGTCCCGACTGAGTCCGAACCTCCTTGGCAACAACAACACCAGACTCCAGAGCATTAAAGCTGAAAAACAGGAAATAACTAAACAAATTGAGAAGACATTACAACCTTGCACACCAATTCACCTCCCCAAGTTCAGATAAGAAGAATAACCTCATATAATGCAATGAGAATGATTTTCACCTGAGTGCTGTTGCTGCTTGAAATGTGGCTGTGGCCCTTCAGCATGAGTCAGGTGTTGTTACCAGCCATAGCTTTCCACCAGCACCATACCATCCTCCAGTCCAACCAGTGTGGGGTGTTGACCCCTGTCACAGTGCTGTTCTTCACAACACCAGACTCCAGAGCATAGCGTTCCACCAGCACCGCTACCTCCTCCAGTCCCAACCAGCTGTGGATGGTGACCCTGTCACAGTGCTGTTCTTCACAACACCAGACTCCAGAGCATGGCGTTCCACCAGCACCGTACCATCCTCCAGTCCAACCAGCTGTGGGATGTTGACCTCTGTCACAGTGCTGATTTCTTCACAAAAGCTTCCTTCTGAAGCGCTGCTTGATGAGGCTGAAGCACCAGTCTTGTGGCCTGTAACGATCAGGAATAACCCCCAGCTGAGGACACACACAAGCCACAGATTGTACTCATACAAAACACCCAGTGCTCCTTATAGACTGAAATGGGAAAATACGTGAATGAGAAAACAAAGTGGCAAAACCATTGTGCCCAAACACCAGGCGTGCCCTGGAGCTGCTGTCAGAGGACCGACTAGCCACAGCACCCCAACACTAGGCGTGTCCTGGGCTGCTGTCAGAGGACCGACTAGCCACAGCACCCAACACTAGGCGTGTCCTGGAGCTGCTGTCAGAGGACCGACTAGCCACAGCACCCAACACTAGGCGTGTCCTGGGCTGCTGTCAGAGGACCGACTAGCCACAGCACCCAACACTAGGCGTGTCCTGGAGCTGCTGTCAGAGGACCGACTAGCCTGGCACCAACACTAGGCGTGCCCTGGAGCTGCTGTCAGAGGACCGACCAGCCACAGCACCCAACACTAGGCGTGCCTGGGCTGCTGTCAGAGGACCGACTAGCCACAGCACCCAACACTAGGCGTGTCCTGGAGCTGCTGTCAGAGGACCGACTAGCCACAGCACCCACACTAGGCGTGCCCTGGAGCTGCTGTCAGAGGACCCGACTAGCCACAGCACCCAACACTAGGCGTGCCCCTGGAGCTGCTGTCAGAGGGACCGACTAGCCACAGCACCCAACACTAGGCGTGCCCTGGAGCTGCTGTCAGAGGACCGACTAGCCACAGCACCCAACACTAAGAGGCGTGCCCTGGAGCTGCTGTCAGAGGACCGACCAGCCACAGCCACCCACACTAGCGTGTCCTGGAGCTGCATCAGAGGACCGACTAACCACAGCACCCAACACTAGGGCGTGCCCTGGGCTGTCAGAGGACCATTTAGCCAGCACCCAACACTAGGCGTACCCTGGAGCTGCTGTCAGAGGACCGACTAGCCACAGCACCCAACACTAGGCGTGTCCTGGAGCTGCTGTCAGAGGACCGACTAGCCACGGCACAACACTAGGCGTGTCCTGGAGCTGCTGTCAGAGGACTGACTAGCCACAGCACCCAACACTAGGCGTGTCCTGGAGCTGCTGTCAGAGGACCGACCAGCCACAGCACCCAAGGAGTGATTGAAAATGGTTTGTCGTGTCTTTGGCCATGCGGATTAAGTGATATGACATGCTATTCTATAAAATCATTTCTCTGCTTAATTACTATTACCCTGATTGAGCTACTCATGTAAATGTAATTAATATTACCTGATTGAGCTACCAGTGTAAATGTAATTAATATTACCTGATTGAGCTACTCAGGCAAATGTAATTAATATTACCTGATTGAGCTACTCAGGTAAATGTAATTAATATTACTAATTGGGCTACTCAGGTAAATGTAATTAATATTACCCGATTGAGCTGAAAGAATATAGAGCTGGTATCTTCGAATAAATTCTTAAAGAACTGGATATATTTTAATATTAATATTTAATATTTTACATCAATAGCAGTCAATATTAATCGTTCAGTCTCCACGAACCCTAGCTAACAAGTTGAATCAGCAATACAATTATTTAATTATTATTTAATTATTTGTTACTAAATACCTAACTAATCTGAAGTACATATACAGGAGATGAAGCATACCTTGATTACAAATGATGTCATAAAGGAGAAAATGTCCTAATTAGATAGGAACAGATATGACAGCTGGTTACACAAAAGAAAAGGGGGCTAAGGTTTGAGTGAAAGAAGCGGGAAGACTTGAGGAACAAAGGGAGAAGCCATGCTATTGTAAATATTTGGAAAAAGAAAATGCAATCAATATTTACTCTGACCTGCGCTTCGGTAAGTTGGTGGTAGATGGAAGGCCGTGTTGCCCAACAGAGTCAATATATATATATATATATATAGCATTCTGTTATGGCAAGAATTTTATATAATTTAAATTGAAAAACTCAAAGTGTTTTTTACCGGTTCATAAACCAAGTGCCATGGAAACGGAACATCTCCTCCCATTTATTTTGCAACCTGCACGGCGCGGCTGTCAACATGTGTGTCCTCAAATGAAACTGGTATATTTTTCCATTTAATCACATTTCCTTTAAGCCAATTAGTATCTTTAATATATATGGCAGGCAAACAAGTTCCCTACCTTCCCTGTAATACTGCAACCAGTTGGTTAAACGTGTGGATTGAGCAGATATTCCCAGATATTTTCGATAGCTGCATTTGTGACACCAACTCAAAGCTTCACCCCCCCCCCACTGCTTTTGACTAAGGTAATACCCCGTCTTCTATCACCTTCTATAGTGTTCATTATCCCTCCTTCTACTTCTCCTTCGAGAAGAGTGAGAAGGGAATACTAGATAATACTGCTGCCAGTGATCTGCTGACCCAGTTCTAGATAATACTGCTGCCAGTGATCTGCTGACCCTGTTCTAGATAATACTGCTGACCCTGTTCTAGATAATACTGCTGACCCTGTTCTAGATAATACTGTTGCCAGTGATCTGCTGACCCCTGTTCTAGATAATACTGCTGACCTGTTCTAGATAATACTGCTGCCCCTGTTCTAGATAATACTGCTGACCCTGTTCTAGATAATACTGCTGCCAGTGATCTGCATGGAGCCTGTTCTAGATAATACTACTCTGTTCTAGATAATACTACTTGTTCTAGATAATACTACTCTGTTCTGAATAATACTACTCTGTTCTAGATAATACTACCTGTTCTAGATAATACTACTCTGTTCTAGATAATACTGCTGACCCTGTTCTAGATAATACTGCTGCCAGTGATCTGCTGACCCTGTTCTAGATAATACTGCTGCCCTGTTCTAGATAATACTGCTGACCCTGTTCTAGATAATACTGCTGCCAGTGATCTGCTGACCCTGTTCTAGATAATACTGCTGACCCTGTTCTAGATAATACTGCTGCCCCTGTTCTAGATAATACTGCTGCCAGTGATCTGCTGACCCTATTCTAGATAATACTGCTGCCCCTGTTCTAGATAATACTGCTGACCCTATTCTAGATAATACTGCTGCCAGTGATCTGCTGCCAGTGATCTGCTGCCCCTGTTCTAGATAATACTGCTGACGGTGATCTGCTGACCCTGTTCTAGATAATACTGCTGCCAGTGATCTGCTGCCCTGTTCTAGATAATACTGCTGCCAGTGATCTGCTGACCCTATTCTAGATAATACTGCTGCCCCTGTTCTAGATAATACTGCTGACCCTATTCTAGATAATACTGCTGCCAGTGATCTGCTGCCCTGTTCTAGATAATACTGCTAACAGTGATCTGCTGCCCTGTTCTAGATACTGCTGACAGTGATCTGCTGACCCTGTTCTAGATAATACTGCTGCCAGTGATCTGCTGCCCTGTTCTAGATAATACTGCTGCCAGTGATCTGCTGCCCTGTTCTAGATAATACTGCTGCCAGTGATCTGTGACCCTGTTCTAGATAATACTGCTGCCAGTGATCTGCTGCCCTGTTCTAGATAATACTGCTGCCAGTGATCTGCTGGAGCCTGTTCTAGATAATACTGCTGACCCTGTTCTAGATAATACTGCTGCCATTGATCTGCTGACCCTGTTCTAGATAATACTGCTGTCCTGTTCTAGATAATACTACTGACCCTGTTCTAGATAATACTACTGACCCTGTTCTAGATAATACTGCTGCCAGTGATCTGCTGACCTGTTCTAGATAATACTGCTGCCAGTGATCTGCTGACCCTGTTCTAGATAATACTGCTGACGGTGATCTGCTGACCCTGTTCTAGATAATACTGCTGCCCTGTTCTAGATAATACTACTGACCCTGTTCTAGATAATACTACTGACCCTGTTCTAGATGTACTGCTGCCAGTGATCTGCTGACCCTGTTGTAGATAACTGCTGCCAGTGATCTGCTGACCCTGTTCTAGATAATACTGCTGACCCTGTTCTAGATAATACTGCTGACCCTGTTCTAGATAATACTGCTGCCAGTGATCTGCTGACCCTGTTCTAGATACGGTGATCTGTGGAGCCTGTTCAGATAATACTACTCTGATAATGCTGCTGCCCTGTTCTAGATAATACTACTGACCCTGTTCTAGATAATACTGCTGACCCTGTTCTAGATAATACTGCTGCCAGTGATCTGCTGACCCTGTTCGATCATACTGCTGCCAGTGATAATCTGCTGACCCTGTTCTAGATAATGATCTGCTGACCCTGTTCTAGATAATACTATTTCTAGACCCTGACCCTATTCTAGATAATACTGCCAGTGATCTGCTGACCCTGTTCTAGATAATACTGCTGCCCCTGTTCTAGATAATACTGCCCTGTTCTAGATAATGCTGCCAGTGATCTGTTGACCCTATTCTAGATAATACTGCTGACCCTGTTCTAGATAATACTGCTGCCCCTGTTCTAGATAATACTGCTGCCAGTGATCTGCTGCCAGTGATCTGCTGCCCTGTTCTAGATAATGACGGTGATCTGCTGACCCTGTTCTAGATAATGATCTGCTGCCCCTGTTCTAGATAATACTAATACTGCTGCCAGTGATCTGCTGACCCTGTTCTAGATAATGCTGCCAGTGATCCCCTGTTCTAGATAATACTGCTGACCCTGTTCTAGATAATACTGCTGCCAGTGATCTGCTGCCCTCTGTTCTAGATAATGCTGTCCATGTGATCTGCTGCCCTATTCTAGTTCTAGATGATCTACTTTGGCCTATTTCTAGATGACAGTGATCTGCTGACCCTGTTCTAGATAATACTGCTGCCAGTTGATCTGCTGACCTGTTCTAGATAATGCTGCTGCCCTGTTCTAGTGATCTACTGACCCTGTTCTAGATAATACTGACTGTTCCAGTGATCTGCTGACCTATTTGTAGATAATACTGCTGCCAGTGATCTGCTGACCTGTTCTAGATAATAATTGACCTGTTCCAGTGATCTGCTGAGCCTGTTCTAGATAATACTGATCTGACCCTGTTCTAGATAATACTGTTGCCAGTGATCTGCTGACCCTGTTCTAGATAATACTGTTCTGATATTACTGTCCCTGTTCTAGATAATACTACTGACCCTGTTCTAGATAATACTGCCCAGTGACCCTGTTCTAGATAATACTGCTGCCAGTGATCTGCTGCCCTGTTCTAGATATACTGCTGCCAGTGATCTGTTCTAGATAATGACCCTGTTCTAGATAATACTACTGGCCCTGGATGATCTACTGACCTGTTCTAGATAATACTGCTGCCCTGTTCTAGATAATGCTACTGATGACTGACCTGTTCTAGATAATACTGCTGACTGTTGACCCTGTTCTAGATAATACTGCCGCCAGTGATCTGCTGACCCTGTTGTAGATAATACTGCTGCCAGTGATCTGCTGACCCTGTTCTAGATAATATTCTGCTGACCCTGTTCTAGATAATGCTGCTGCTGGTGATCTGCCTGGACTGACCTGTTCTAGATAATACTGCTGCCAGTGATCTGCTGATCTGCCCTGTTCTAGATAATACTGCTGACAGTGATCTGCTGACCCTGTTCTAGATAATACGCTGACCTGTTCTAGATAATACGGTGACTGACCCTGTTCTAGATAATACTACTGACCCTGTTCTAGATAATAATGCTGCCAGTGATCTGCGGCCCCTGTTCTAGATAATACTGCTGCTATTCAGATGATCTGCTGCCCTGTTCTAGATAATACTGCTGCCAGTGATCTGCCGACCCTGTTCTAGATAATACTGCTGACCTGTTCTAGATAATACTACTGGACCCTGTTCTAGATAATACTGATCTGACCCTGTTCTAGATAATACTGTGACCCTGTTCCAGATGATCTGCTGACCCTGTTGTAGATAATACTGCTGCCAGTGATCTGCTGGCCTGTTCTAGATAATACTGCTGACCCTGTTCTAGATAATACTGACCCTGTTCTAGATAATACTGCTGCCAGTGATCTGCTGACCCTGTTCTAATAGGTGGATCTGCTGACCCTGTTCTAGATAATGCTGCTGACCCTGTTCTAGATAATACCACAGTGATCTGCTGAGCCTGTTCTAGATGATACTGCTGACCCTGTTCTAGATAATACTGCTGCCCCTGTTCTAGATAATACTGTTGCCGGTGATCTGCGGAGCCTGTTCTAGATGGCCACTGGGGCCGACCCTATTCTAGATAATACTGCTGCCCCTGTTCTAGATAATACTGCTGCCGGTGATCTGGCTGACCCTGTTCTGTATGAGCTCTGTCTCCTGCCTGTTCTTGAACTACAGGCAGACTCACTGAATTGTCTGGAGTATATCTCGCTGTGTACTGTGAAAGCGCTATTTTAACAGCTAGCTATAGTTAACGGTGTTGTAATAGGAAGAAAGAGCACACACCACCCATCTTTATTTTGTTTTGGCGGGGGTATTCTCCTCCTCCGTGTTTAGTTTAACAGTCTATTATATGTTATTTGATGTTTTATAAACAGGCACGTCTTCTGGGACCACTAACAGCACTGTCCCAAATGGACCCCTATATATGTACCGCCATAAGGCTCTGGTCAAAAGGAGTGCACTAGCTAAAGCATAGGGGTTTGGAACGCTGTACACGTCTTGCTTCTGTGTGTTGCTCTAACAGCAGATAACATCATGCCCTGCTCTCTGTTTACACCGTCTGATGCGGATACGATGGAGAGATGCCTCGATCAACTACAGAGGAGACCACAGACACTTCCCACAGGCTGTGTTCTGTGTTCATGTGTGTTCATGTGTGTGTTCCTGTGTGTGTTCATGTGTGTGTTCATGTGTGCGTCATGTGTGTGTTCATGTATGTGTTTGTGTTCGTGTTCGTGTTCGTGTTCGTGTGTGTGTGTGTGTGTGTGTGTGTGTGTGTGTGTGTGTGTGTGTGTGTGTGTGTGTGTGTGTGTGTGTGTGTGTGTGTGTGTGTGTGTGTGTGTGTGTGTGTGCACGTATGTGCTGCTATAGCTAGACTGTGGGTGACCTAATCACTTAATTGCATAGGCCGGATGGTTGGTGAGATCACAGTGTCCGTTCTCCCAGTCCCATAAACACCCCTGAGTGATGCCAAACCAACAGGTTCCCCAGGGTCCTGGGGAGTGATGCCAAACCAACAGGGTCCTGGGGAGTGATGCCAAACCACAGAGGTCTGGTTCTCCCTGGTCCTGGGGAGTGATGCCAAACCAACAGGGTCCTGGGGAGTGATGCCAAACCAACAGGTTCCCCAGGGTCCTGGGGAGTGATGCCAACCAACAGGTTCCCCAGGGTCCTGGGGAGTGATGCCAAACTAACAGGTTCCCAGGGTCCTGGGGAGTGATGCCAAACCAACAGGGCCTGCTCTCCCTGGTCCTGGGAGTGATGCCAAACCAACAGGGTCTGTTCTCCCTGGTCCTGGGGAGTGATGCCAAACCAACAGGGTCTGTTCTCCTCCGGTCCTGGGGAGTGATGCCAAAACCAACAGGGTCTGTTCTCCTCTAGTCCTGGGGAGTGATGCCAAACCAACTAATGAACCTAACAGGGTCTGTTTCTATGATGAACCTAACAGAGGTCAGGGTCCTGTGAAGACCTAACAGGTCTGTTTCTAAACCTAACAGGGTCTGTCCCTGGCTCTGCAGAGTGATGCCAACCTAACAGGGTCTGGTCCTGGGGGAGAGTGATGCCAAACCAACAGGGTTCAGCCTCCGGGTCCTGGGGAGATGCCAAACCAACAGGGTCTGTTCTCCCTGGTCCTG
>NW_026290517.1:0-6680 GCF_023373465.1 Oncorhynchus keta
ATTTACATTACATTACATTTAAGTCATTTAGCAGACACTCTTATCCAGAGCGACTTACAAATTGGTGCATTCACCTTATGACATCCAGTGGAACAGCCACTTTACAATAGTGCATCTAAATCTTTTAAGGGGGGTGAGAAGGATTACTTTATCCTATCCTAGGTATTCCTTAAAGAGGTGGGGTTTCAGGTGTCTCCGGAAGGTGGTGATTGACTCCGCTGTCCTGGCGTCGTGAGGGAGTGTGTTCCCACCATTGGGGAGCCAGAGCAGCGAACAGTTTTGACTGGGCTGAGTGGGAACTGTACTTCCTCAGTGGTAGGGAGGCGAGCAGGCCAGAGGTGGATGAACGCAGTGCCCTTGTTTGGGTGTAGGGCCTGATCAGAGCCTGGAGGTACTGAGGTGCCGTTCCCCTCACAGCTCCGTAGGCAAGCACCATGGTCTTGTAGCGGATGCGAGCTTCAACTGGAAGCCAGTGGAGAGTGCGGAGGAGCGGGGTGACGTGGAGAGAACTTGGGAAGGTTGAACACCAGACGGGCTGCGGCGTTCTGGATGAGTTGTAGGGGTTTAATGGCACAGGCAGGGAGCCCAGCCAACAGCGAGTTGCAGTAATCCAGACGGGAGATGACAAGTGCCTGGATTAGGACCTGCGCCGCTTCCTGTGTGAGGCAGGGTCGTACTCTGCGGATGTTGTAGAGCATGAACCTACAGGAACGGGCCACCGCCTTGATGTTAGTTGAGAACGACAGGGTGTTGTCCAGGATCACGCCAAGGTTCTTAGCGCTCTGGGAGGAGGACACAATGGAGTTGTCCAACCGTGATGGCGAGATCATGGAGCGGGCAGTCCTTCCCGGGAGGAAGAGCAGCTCAGTCTTGCCGAGGTTCAGCTTGAGGTGGTGATCCGTCATCCACACTGATATGTCTGCCAGACATGCAGAGATGCGATTCGCCACCTGGTCATCAGAAGGGGAAAGGAGAAGATTAATTGTGTGTCGTCTGCATAGCAATGATAGGAGAGACCATGTGAGGTTATGACAGAGCCAAGTGACTTGGTGTATAGCGAGAATAGGAGAGGGCCTAGAACAGAGCCCTGGGGGACACCAGTGGTGAGAGCGCGTGGTGAGGAGACAGATTCTCGCCACGCCACCTGGCTAGGATTATCCACATCGTGTTCGTCAAACAGATCGATGATGTCGAGTTTGTCGTTGTAAAGGAAAGGTTTCACGACTTTGTGAAAGGAGGAATGGATTTAACCACTGAAAAGTCGGATTTGGACGAGAATATTTGCCGTGACATTTCCAAATCTGGTAAAATACTGAACTCTGACAATTGAAGCACAATTCATATTGGAAATAGCTTTTAAGATCATTTAAAACGTATGCCTCTGCATATAAATGAATTAGGATGATGCCCCAATGCGCGCCCTGCAGGTTATGGGGGTGCCATTAGGTCACGTAAGCCTATCAAACATTCTTATCAAGAACCCCCCCACAATCAAGATACTGAATGTTTCAGCTGATCAAGGGATCAGAAAAACTGGAAAAACTACTGACCCTGTGTTTGCTATAGTGGCAGTGAAATCGCCACCACAGACAAGAACCAGTACTGGGATAAAGTGTCTACGAGACTGTGAGAGATTCCAAGCACGTTGGCACAGATCTCCCACTCCTCTACCACCAGAGGCAGCAATGACTCCTAAACACCCTGGCAGAGTGAGCTCAGAGTGGGGTACAGTCACCTACACCTCCCCTGGGCCTTACATTAGACATCCAGAGCTAGGAGAGACACCACAAACATCAAATCAAATGTATTTATATAGCCCTTCGTACATCAGATGATATCTCAAAGTGCTGTACAGAAACCCAGCCTAAAACCCCAAACAGCAAGCAATGCAGGTGTAGAAGCACAAACATCTGTCTCTCCACAGCTGAGGAGAACCCCAAACAAGGGGATGATGTCAAGGATGTCAATAAGTACTCCGAGTCTCAGTCTCCACAGCTGAAGAGAATCCCAAACAAGCTCCTGAAACAGGGCGACGGACACCACCAATGATCTCACCAAGGTTACCAATAAGGATGCCAATAAGGATGCCAATAAGGTTACCAATAAGGTTACCAATAAGGATGCCAATAAGGTTACCAATAAGGATGCCAATAAGGTTACCAATAAGGATGCCAATAAGGTTACCAATAAGGTTACCAATAAGGATGCCAATAAGGTTACCAATAAGGATGCCAATAAGGTTACCAATAAGGATGCCAATAAGGTTACCAATAAGGATGCCAATAAGGATGCCAATAAGGTTACCAATAAGGATGCCAATAAGGTTACCAATAAGGATGCCAATAAGGTTACCAATAAGGATGCCAATAAGGTTACCAATAAGGATGCCAATAAGGTTACCAATAAGGATGCCAATAAGGATGCCAATAAGGTTACCAATAAGGATGCCAATAAGGTTACCAATAAGGATGCCAATAAGGTTACCAATAAGGATGCCAATAAGGATGCCAATAAGGTTACCAATAAGGATACCAATAAGGTTACCAATAAGGATGCCAATAAGGTTACCAATAAGGATGCCAATAAGGTTACCAATAAGGATGCCAATAAGGTTACCAATAAACATTCTACTTCCGGGTTGGAGCGAGCGGTCGCATCGCACTTCGCTCCGCAGGTTGTATAACTTTTTCATTACATTTCATTATAGTACAACGGTTGATTTGTCTAATCTTAGCAATTTCTTCTTAGCTAGCTACATAGCCGTCCTTGTATCAGAGATAATTGCATAATTATCGTATTTCGTCGCCCTAACGTAGCCTTCACTGCTATTCGCCCAGCAGCTAGCAAACGCTAGCAAACGCCCACAGATTAGCATCTCTGTAGTGCTATTCACTCAACTGAACGACTTGATTAGTTTAGTGTTAGCTAGCTACATAGCTGTCTTTGTTTCCAAGATAATTGTGTAGTTTAGAGTGTGTAGTCTTGGAGTGATTATCTTAATTCACTGAGGTTCGCTAGCCAGCTATTTGTCGTCCTTAACGTAGGAGACTCTGCTAGCTAGCCAACAGCTAACAGCTAGCCAACGTCACCACACACACGTCTACTGAATCGAATTCAACAACCCGGTCGCAGTCACAGGTAGTATCACATTTTCATTTCATTTCATTACAGTACAACGGTTTGATTTGTTTGATCGTAGCTAGCTACATAGCTAGCTACATAGCCGTCTTTGTTTCAAAGATAATTGTGTAGTCTAGAGCGATTTTCTAGGTTAGCTAGCCAGCTATTGTCGTTCTTTTAACGCAACGTAACGTAAACAACACTGCTAGCTAGCCAGCTAGCCCCCGAATAGTAGCACTGTAGAAACTATTACACTCAACGGAACGACTTGATTAGTGTAGTGTCAACAACGCAGCTACTGCCAGCTAGCCTACTTCAGCAGTACTGTATCATTTTAATCATTTTAGTCAATAAGATTCTTGCTACGTAAGCTTAACTTTCTGAACATTCGAGACGTGTAGTCCACTTGTCATTCCAATCTCCTTGCATTAGCGTAGCCTCTTCTGTAGCCTGTCAACTATGTGTCTGTCTATCCCTGTTCTCTCCTCTCTGCACAGACCATACAAACGCTCCCACACCGCGTGGCCGCGGCCACCCTAATCTGGTGGTCCCAGCGCGTACGACCCACGTGGAGTTCCAGGTCTCCGGTAGCCTCTGGAACTGCCGATCTGCGGCCAACAAGGCAGAGTTCATCTCAGCCTATGCCTCCCTCCAGTCCCTCGACTTCTTGGCACTGACGGAAACATGGATCACCACAGATAACACTGCTACTCCTACTGCTCTCTCCTCGTCCGCCCACGTGTTCTCGCACACCCCGAGAGCTTCTGGTCAGCGGGGTGGTGGCACCGGGATCCTCATCTCTCCCAAGTGGTCTTTCTCTCTTTCTCCCCTTACCCATCTGTCTATCGCCTCCTTTGAATTCCATGCTGTCACAGTTACCAGCCCTTTCAAGCTTAACATCCTTATCATTTATCGCCCTCCAGGTTCCCTTGGAGAGTTCATCAATGAGCTTGATGCCTTGATAAGCTCCTTTCCTGAGGACGGCTCACCTCTCACAGTTCTGGGCGACTTTAACCTCCCCCACGTCTACCTTTGACTCATTCCTCTCTGCCTCCTTCTTTCCACTCCTCTCCTCTTTTGACCTCACCCTCTCACCTTCCCCCCCTACTCACAAGGCAGGCAATACGCTTGACCTCATCTTTACTAGATGCTGTTCTTCCACTAACCTCATTGCAACTCCCCTCCAAGTCTCCGACCACTACCTTGTATCCTTTTCCCTCTCGCTCTCATCCAACACTTCCCACACTGCCCCTACTCGGATGGTATCGCGCCGTCCCAACCTTCGCTCTCTCTCCCCCGCTACTCTCTCCTCTTCCATCCTATCATCTCTTCCCTCTGCTCAAACTTTCTCCAACCTATCTCCTGATTCTGCCTCCTCAACCCTCCTCTCCTCCCTTTCTGCATCCTTTGACTCTCTATGTCCCCTATCCTCCAGGCCGGCTCGGTCCTCCCCTCCCGCTCCGTGGCTCGACGACTCATTGCGAGCTCACAGAACAGGGCTCCGGGCAGCCGAGCGGAAATGGAGGAAAACTCGCCTCCCTGCGGACCTGGCATCCTTTCACTCCCTCCTCTCTACATTTTCCTCCTCTGTCTCTGCTGCTAAAGCCACTTTCTACCATTCTAAATTCCAAGCATCTGCCTCTAACCCTAGGAAGCTCTTTGCCACCTTCTCCTCCCTCCTGAATCCCCCCTCCTCCCTCTCTGCAGATGACTTCGTCAACCATTTTGAAAAGAAGGTCGACGACATCCGATCCTCGTTTGCTAAGTCAAACGACACCGCTGGTTCTGCTCACACTGCCCTACCCTATGCTCTGACCTCTTTCTCCCCTCTCTCTACAGATGAAATCTCGCGTCTTGTGACGGCCGGCCGCCCAACAACCTGCCCGCTTGACCCTATCCCCTCCTCTCTTCTCCAGACCATTTCCGGAGACCTTCTCCCTTACCTCACCTCGCTCATCAACTCATCCCTGACCGCTGGCTACGTCCCTTCCGTCTTCAAGAGAGCGAGAGTTGCACCCCTTCTGAAAAAACCTACACTCGATCCCTCCGATGTCAACAACTACAGACCAGTATCCCTTCTCTCTTTTCTCTCCAAAACTCTTGAGCGTGCCGTCCTTGGCCAGCTCTACCGCTATCTCTCTCAGAATGACCTTCTTGATCCAAATCAGTCAGGTTTCAAGACTAGTCATTCAACTGAGACTGCTCTTCTCTGTATCACGGAGGCGCTCCGCACTGCTAAAGCTAACTCTCTCTCCTCTGCTCTCATCCTTCTAGACCTATCGGCTGCCTTCGATACTGTGAACCATCAGATCCTCCTCTCCACCCTCTCCGAGTTGGGCATCTCCGGCGCGGCCCACGCTTGGATTGCGTCCTACCTGACAGGTCGCTCCTACCAGGTGGCGTGGCGAGAATCTGTCTCCTCACCACGCGCTCTCACCACTGGTGTCCCCCAGGGCTCTGTTCTAGGCCCTCTCTTATTCTCGCTATACACCAAGTCACTTGGCTCTGTCATAACCTCACATGGTCTCTCCTATCATTGCTATGCAGACGACACACAATTAATCTTCTCCTTTCCCCCTTCTGATGACCAGGTGGCGAATCGCATCTCTGCATGTCTGGCAGACATATCAGTGTGGATGACGGATCACCACCTCAAGCTGAACCTCAGCAAGACGGAGCTCCTCTTCCTCCCGGGGAAGGACTGCCCGTTCCATGATCTCGCCATCACGGTTGACAACTCCATTGTGTCCTCCTCCCAGAGCGCTAAGAACCTTGGCGTGATCCTGGACAACACCCTGTCGTTCTCAACTAACATCAAGGCGGTGTCCCGTTCCTGTAGGTTCATGCTCTACAACATCCGCAGAGTACGACCCTGCCTCACACAGGAAGCGGCGCAGGTCCTAATCCAGGCACTTGTCATCTCCCGTCTTGATTACTGCAACTCGCTGTTGGCTGGGCTCCCTGCCTGTGCCATTAAACCCCTACAACTCATCCAGAACGCCGCAGCCCGTCTGGTGTTCAACCTTCCCAAGTTCTCTCACGTCACCCCGCTCCTCCGCTCTCTCCACTGGCTTCCAGTTGAAGCTCGCATCCGCTACAAGACCATGGTGCTTGCCTACGGAGCTGTGAGGGGAACGGCACCTCAGTACCTCCAGGCTCTGATCAGGCCCTACACCCAAACAAGGGCACTGCGTTCATCCACCTCTGGCCTGCTCGCCTCCCTACCACTGAGGAAGTACAGTTCCCGCTCAGCCCAGTCAAAACTGTTCGCTGCTCTGGCCCCCCAATGGTGGAACAAACTCCCTCACGACGCCAGGACAGCGGAGTCAATCACCACCTTCCGGAGACACCTGAAACCCCACCTCTTCAAGGAATACCTAGGATAGGGTAAGTAATCCTTCTCACCCCCCCCCTAAAAAGATTTAGATGCACTATTGTAAAGTGGCTGTTCCACTGGATGTCATAAGGTGTATGCACCAATTTGTAAGTCGCTCTGGATAAGAGCGTCTGCTAAATGACTTAAATGTAAATGTAATAAGGATGCCAATAAGGTTACCAAT
>NW_026290518.1:0-684 GCF_023373465.1 Oncorhynchus keta
GGCTACCGCTCTCATGTTAGTCTTCCCTTCTCTGTGGGCTCCGGACAGAGACACAGACAGATCTGGGGCTAGGCTACCGCTCTCATGTTAGTCTTCCCTTCTCTGTGGGGCTCCGGACAGAGACAGAGACAGATCTGGGGCTAGGCTACCGCTCTCATGTTAGTCTTCCCTTCTCTGTGGGGCTCCGGACAGAGACAGACAGATCTGGGGCTAGGCTACCGCTCTCATGTTAGTCTTCCCTTCTCTGTGGGGCTCCGGACAGAGACAGACAGATCTGGGGCTAGGCTACCGCTCTCATGTTAGTCTTCCCTTCTCTGTGGGGCTCCGGACAGAGACAGACAGATCTGGGGCTAGGCTACCGCTCTCATGTTAGTCTCTCCACCTTCTCGTTGGGGCTCCAGACAGAGACAGACAGGTCTGGGGCTAGGCTACCACTCTCATGTTAGTCTTCCCTTCTCTGTAGGGGCTCCAGACAGAGACAGACAGATCTGGGGCTAGGCTACCGCTCATGTTAGTCTTCCCTTCTCTGTGGGGGCTCCCGGACGAGACAGACAGATCTGGGGCTAGGCTACCGCTCTCATGTTAGTCTTCCCTTCTCTGTGGGGCTCCAGACAGAGACAGACAGATCTAAGGGCTAGGCTACCGCTCTCATGTTAGTCTTCCCTTCTCTGTGGGGCTCCGGAC